>NW_017189833.1:0-27165 GCF_001704415.2 Capra hircus | reverse complement strand
CTGTTTTATTATGATTTAAGTGTCATACAGTTTGAATAAGCTACACAAATCTAAGTCCATGTTATTAGCTTTTATAAGAAAGAGGACAGATAAGACAAATGAAGAAGAAACCCGCGTTTACTCTGAAAGCTTTCTGATCCAAATATTTATCTCTAGGATTCTTACACATTTCCAAGTAAAATCCTATTCCAATGCTATATTACCTCATTCTGGACCATAAGGAAAATGCTGAAGTCTTTTCAACTTGTTTACAAATAACGAACTCCTAGTCATAAACCTAATAGCAGTAAACATGACTCCATGACATTAATAAACCTAGATTCTGAAGCAAAATAAACCTTATGAAGAGCAGTAAACATTTAAAATTATAAAACACCTCTACCTACCTAACGAAATCATCTATTTTGACTAGATAGTATTCATATGGATAAAAGGAAAACATGCATATTTTTGTTAAAACTGCACCTAAACTCCCATACTACTTAAAACTGTGAAGAACATATGGTTTTGTTCCCCCCCCCCCACCCCTACTACCCTGCGCTATTTTGGAGGTGGACTGTTCTCTTCCAACTCAAAGGGAACAAAATGCCCTGACCCCTCCCTAGATGTGGAGGAGCTGTAGGACTTGGCCCTGGAAGGGGCACTGGCCTCAGCCATGGCTGGAGAAATGGAATGCCTCTCAGCCCTGCTCTAAAGGCCTGATCTCTCAGAGCCCTCGTCATAGAGGTCTGGGAAGGAACTCGGGACCGTATCCTGGATCTTGGCCAGAACTTCCAACACCTTCATCTTATTGGTCTCAGCATAAGATCTCGGGCCCCACAGGAACTCATAGAGTGGAGGATCGCTATTGGGCACCTGGCGGTAGTTGAGGTACCCCTTCTGCACCAGATCTTTGGTGATGAGCTTTCTGGGCTCCCCAAAGATGGAGTGCTTCCTCCCAGCATAGATCCCCAACACATTGAGGAAATCCCAGATCTCCTCCTCGGTGGCGCGGTTACCCTTCATAAAGATGACCCCAGGAGCGCCATGAGGAGACCAGACTTGGGCAGCGCCTCCTCATCACTTGAACCTTCCTCAACCCGAGAGTGAACTTGTTGACGAGGGCATAGATGTTCCTGCTGCAGTCGACTTCCTTCAGCTCCAGGCCAAACACCAGCTCCACGCGCTCAGAGGCTCTGCTCAGGATCTCCGGGAAGTGCTCCTTGTACTTCCTTCCGATGACATTCAGCATGGCATTCTTTGTGATGGGCTCCTTCTTGGTGTACCTCTCCAGCAGGAAATCCATCACCATGCTGGCCTTCCTCATGAGAGGATCTTTGCGAATGCTCCGAGCGAGCAGGGCTGCTCGGGCGGCATCCGCACTATCCTCCTCGGGGCCCTGGGCACCTTGATCAGCTCCTGCACAGGAAGCCTCTGCATCAGGAGAGCTAGGGGCCATGGCTCCCTGAAGCTCCTGGCGATTGCCAGCAGCAGAGAAGCTCGGGGGAGAACCCTGAGGGACAGAAGAGGGGGAGGAGGGGCACTCCTCTCCTGGGGCTGCAGCAGCACTGGCCTGGGCCTCCTCAGTGTTCCCCTGGACCTGGTGGCGTTTCCCGTGGGCATGATGCTTGTTTTTGTGCTTCCGAGGCATGATGACACAGGTCAAGGACCGCAGGCGGGCGTGCAGTTAGGAAGGCAGGCAACGAGGGCGCCTTGAGGAAGGACAAAGAACTGTTGTGAGCACCTTCACCAGGGAGAGTCGTCCCCGACTTAAACCAAGTCTGCTTCGCAAGGCCACTGCTCTAGGACCCACAAGTCTCCTGTTCTCCTAGTCAGCCAGACCCCTGAGGAGGAAGTGAGAGTGAGACCTGGTGCGCAGCTAGATAGCCCTGCCTGGGCGTTAGACCGGGACCTGTGGAGGCTGGCAGGAGAGGCATGTCCTTTCATTTCACATTTAGAGTTAGGATGAAAATCGGGGAATGACCTCCTAGCACCCACCCCGATCCCTCTTCTGCTCTGAAGCTGATGCTGCCACCTTCCCTGTGACTCTGGAGAAGGAGAGGAGGGAGCACTCAGCCTCCCACCTAAGGTTCCCAGGACCCGCCCTTCTGTAAGCAAGCTCTAACCTCCCCACTCAGACCGCAGCCTCCCTTCCCCGTGTTTGGCCAGGAGGAAGCGCTGACCACAGGGGAGGGTCCTGATTGGCCCATGTGTCGGGGAGGATGGTCCTCACCCTGGCTCCTCCTGAGCCCTGACATCTTCCCTGTACTGACCAACCCTTGGGACCGAGGTCCCCTCCTTACTCACTGTCCCACATCCGAGATAGCAATGAGGGTGCTCCTCAGCCGTTAGAGCTGCCCGGATCCTAACCGCATGCTCTGAGGCCAAGTCGTGGGGGGTGGGGGTTTCACGTGGCCGCTGTTCTGGGGTGTGAGACCCTCAGTCCGCCCCCCCGAGGGTCCCTCCTTTTAGCTACAGGGCTCGGGGCTTTCCCTCTACTGAGCAGAACTGGAGTCCACCAGGCCCGGACTGAAGCCTTCCTCTCGGAGACCACCTGGGTGACATGGCGGACTTGGGGCTTTAGATGCAGGCCCGAATCTTCCAGGGGACAACAGGGGCAGGGTGGCCGGGGGTTGTCCGGCCTCCCCTCTTCAGAGGGAAAGGCTTGGTCGTGCCGGACGTGTGTTCCCGCACTTGTAACTCACGTCACCTCACACTTGGACGCCTTGTGAGACCTGGGAGTCCTCCGTCTGGGGACCCTACACGGCAGTTCTCTAAGACGACAACAGCTCTCCAAGATGGCTTCGCAGCCGCAGCGTGTGTGTGTGGTCGTCACTTCCGGTCATGTGCTTCTGTGTTCCAGGCGGACGGCAGAGGCGGGGCCAGGGTGGGCGGGGTTCCGGGGGAGCTTCCCGGAGGATTGGCATGTGCACCTTTCCTTGAATCACAGCAGATCCTGAGACCTTCTGTGTACTGAGCGGAGTCTACGGGCCTCCCTCTCAGGCTCTAGCTTCCGTCAGCACCCCAGCAGGAATTGTTTCTGGCCTGGCCGAACTGGTTCCTTGATCTCCTGAGAATGACAGTGAGGGCACTTTCGGGCCCCATCTTCTGGGCTGAGTGATGCTCCATCCAATCTCTCTCTCTTCCCTTGTCCCCTGTATGTGGTGGGCTACGTGCCATCTGCTGACCTGAGGCCAAGGCCTCACATCGAAGACATCACGTCCCGAGACTCCTGGTGAGAAGTGCAAGTACATCTCCTTGGACACTTCTGCCTGAGGCTTCCAGGAAATGGCTGCTGCCGGTAAGATGAGCTGAGAGGGAAGGATGGGAGACTGCCTTCTGTGGTGTGGAACCCCTCACATCTCACGCAGGATCTTCACATTGACTGCTGGCAGGGCCTGGAAATCCTTCCCTTTCTGGTATGAATCCACCTCTGTCCCCAACCATGCCCCACACAATCCCAGTAGAGAAGTGAAGGGGCTCCTTAGCCTGATGGTTCTCGCTGTGGGCTCTTAGTCAAGTGAAGGGGCATTGTTCAAAAGTTCTGAGGTGAATTTCTGTTCTTTGGTACAACTTTTGTGGTACTACATTTTCTCTTTTAGTCCCTGTTTGATATTCTATTAAGGTGATTACTTAAAAGGGCCAATTGTCATCCACCAGCAAACTTTGTGCTGGTTATTTCATGACCTCTGGGCCATATGCCACATCCAACTCAAACTTCTGTTCCCCATGGTCTTTGCATGGGAGCTCTGAGATGCTACCTCAGATTCCTTCAGTGAGGCTGTAGCGATTCATGGCTCCAGGGCACAGTGGAAGAATCAAGGGCTGAACTTAAAGCCTTTTCCAGCTGATCCTGTTGTCTTCTTCCCTCGTAGGCTGCACACCCCTTGTCAGTGTCCATGTACTCCCTCACCTTGACACTCATATGGTCAAGTTCATTGGAGACTTACTTTGCCTTGGGGATTATTGAGTTTTGTGTTTTTGCTTCTGTTAATAGTCTTTATTCCTTGTATAAGTTTTCCATGGTTTATTCTGGGTACAGGAAAGAGCAGCCCACGTTTGATTGTGGTCTCAGCTGGTCTGACTGGAGTAGATGTGTACAGGAGTTAAGGAACATCGACAGTCTTACAATATGTGCTCCTCAGGAATACACATAACATACTATTCTGTTTGAGACTTCTTTCTCCTAAGGCTGTCAGGAAGTTCTTCTTGTTGCCTCTATGTGGAATGTATACACTGTTCTGAGGTTTCCTTGTAGGTACATTTTTTTGTACGGTTGCTTTTATTTATGGTGTATTTTCTATTTCGTGACCTAAGTAATTGTTGATTTTTCCAGGCCAGACTCTTGATTTTGCTATGGTGATCTATTTTACATGAGATAGCTGAAGTTCTTTATATGTTTGAATATTTCCTGTGCGTGTTTCCTAAGAGTTTTAATTTGAGGATAAAATATTATGTTATCTTTTGGTTTTCATTGTTCTTATTCATTTGGCCTTGTTGTATATAACTCTGTACTGGCTATGTGTCCTTGTCCAGATTTTTTCTACATTTTAAATCAGTAGAGCGTTTCTACAAAAATTTTAATTGAGGATAATTGCTTTATAGTGTGTTAGTTTCTGTTGTACAACACTATGAAGCAGCTATAATTATACATATATCCCCATCCATGAGCATCCCTCATGCCACCCCCATCTCAGTCCTCTAGGTTGTCACAGACAGCAGTCTGAGCTGCCTCTGTTCCAGAGCATCTCCCCACTAGCTATCTCTGGTAAACATGGCCGTGCATATACGTCACAGCCTGTCTCATTTGTCCCTCTCTCCATCCCTTGCTGTGTCCATGTCTTTTCTCTGCATGTGTCTCTATACCTACCCTGCAGATAAATTCATCAGTGACATTTTCTAGATTCCATATAAATGCGTTAATACGCAATACATTTTGCTCCCTTTCTGGCTTACTTCACTCCGTGTAACAGACTCTAGGTGCATTCACCTCACTACAACTGACTTAAATTTGTGACTTTTTATGGTTGAGTAATAGTCCGTTTATATAGCTACAACTTCTGTATCTATTCATCTGTCAGTGGAAGTTGAGGTGGTTGCTTCCATGTCCTAGCTATTGTAAATAGTGCTGCAATATACAGTGCGGTCCATGAATGTTTTCACGCATGGCTTTCTCAGTGTGTATGCCCAGTAGTGGGAGTGCTGAGTCATAGGGTAGTTTTATTTCTAGTTTTAAAAGGACTCTCCATACTGTTCTCCATAGTGGCTATATCAATTTACATTCCCCCTCAAAGTGCAAGAGGGTTCCCTTCTCTCCATGCCACTTCAGCACTTATTGTTTCTAGATTTGTTTATGATAGCCTTTCTGGCAAGTATGAGGTGATGCATCACTGTAGCTTTGGTTTGCATTTTTTCATAATGAGTGGTGAACATCTTATCTTGTGAGCATCTGTAATTTTTTAAAGAACAGATTTAGGATTACAGAAAATTTAGCAGGTAGTATACAGAGTTCGTATAGAACCAGTCTCTTCCTCCACTTAGCATCTTCTGTTATTAACATCTTGCATTGGTTCAACTGATACAAGTTCATTTGTTAAAACTGAGCAACTCATATCAATATGGTGTTATTAACTGTTGTCCATTGCTTACAATATATTTTACTTTCGCTGCTTTGCAGTTCTGAGTTGTTGCTTTTGTTCGGTTTCTCAGTCATCTCTGACTGTGACCCCATGATCCGTAGCACACCAGGCTCCCTATGCTTCACCATCTCCTGGAGTTGGCTCAGACTCATGTCCATCCAATCAGTGATGCCATCCAAACATCTCATCCTCTGCTGCCTCCTTTTCTTTTTCCCTTCCATCTTTCCCAACATCAGGGTCTTAACGAATGAGTCAGCTCTTCCCATCAGGTGGCCAAAAGTTTGGAGCTTCAACTTCAGCATCAGATATCCCCATGAATATTCAGGGTTGATTCCCTTCAGGAATGACTGGTTTGATCTCCTTTCTATCCAGGAGACTCTCAAGAGTCTTCTCCAGGACCACAATTGTACAGCATCAATTTTTCAGTGCTCCGCCTCCTTTACAGTCCAGCGCTCACATCCACACATGACCCCTGGGAAAATCATAGTTTTGACTAGACACACATCTTTTGTCAATGTGATGTCTCTGCTTTTTATTACGTGATCTAGGTTTGTCATAGCTTTTCTTGCGAGGAAAAAGCATCTTTTAATTTCATGGTGTCTTTTAATTTGGGGCTTCCCTCGTAGCTTAGTTGGTAAAGAATCTGCCTGCAATGCAGTAGATCCTGGGTCAATTCCTGGGTCAGGAAGATCCCCTGAAGAAGGAAATGGGAACCCAATTCAGTATTCATGCCTGGATAATCCCAGGGACAGAGGAGATTTGGCGGCTACAGCCCATGGGGTCACAAGAGTGGGACACGACTTAGTGACTAAACCACCACCACCACCGCCATGGCTGCTTTCACCATCCACAGTGATTTTGGAGAAGAAATTTAAATCTTCCATTGTTTCTACTTTTTCTCCATCTGTTTGCCATGAAGTGCTGGGACCAGATGCCATGATCTTAGTTTCTTGAATGTTGAGTTTTAAGCCAGGTTTTTCATTCTCTTCTTTCACGCTCATGAAGAGTCTCTTTAGTTCCACTTCACTTTCTGCCATAAGGGTGGTATCATATGCACATCTGAAGGTATTGATATTTCTCCTGGCAATTTGATTCCAGCTTGGGTTCATCCATCTGGGAATTTTCATGATGTACTGTGCAGATAACTTAAATAATCAAGGTGACAATATGCAGCCTTGATGTACCTGTGTCCCAATTTTGAACCTGTCTGTTGTTCCTTGTCCACTTCTAACTGTTGCTTCTTGACCTGTATACCAGTTTCTCAGAAAGCAGGTAAGGTGGTCTGGTATTCCCATCATTTAAGAATTTTGCAGTTTCCTGTGATACACACAGGCAAAGACTTTTGCATAGTCAAACAAGTAGAAGCTTTCCTGGAATTCTCTTGCTTTGTCTATGACCCAATGGAGATTACCAATTTGATATCTGATTCCTCTGCCTTTTCTGAACCCAGCTTGTACATATTGAAGTTCTCTTTTCAGATACTGTTGAAGCGTAGCTTGAAGGATTTTGAGCATTCCCTAGCTTGCATGTGAAATGAGCACAATTATATGATAGTTTGAACATTCGTTGGCATTGCACATCTTTGGGATTGGAATGAAAGCTTACCTTTTCCAGTCCTGTGTCCTCTGCTGAGTGGTCCAAATTTGCTGGCCTATTGAGTGCAGTACGTTAGCAACATCATCATTTAGGGTTTGAAATAGCTCAGCTGAAATTTCATCACCTCCACTAGCTTTGTTCTTAGGAATGCTTCCGTAGGCCCCCTTGACTTCACACTCCTGGATGTCTGGCTCTACGTGAGTGATCACATCATCGCTGTTATCTGGGTCATAAAGACCTTTGTTGAACAGTTCTTCGGTATCTCCTTGCCACCTCTTCTTAAAATCTTTTGCTTCTGTTCTGTCCCTATAGTTTCTGTCCTTTATTGTGCCCATCTTTGCATGAAATGTTCCCTTTGTGTCTCTAATTTTCTTGAAGAGAACTCTACTCTTTCCCACTCTATTTTCTCCCTATATTTCTTTGCATTGTTCACTTGAAAATGCTTTCTTATTATTCCTTGCTGTTCTTTGGAAATCTGCATTCAGATTGGTATATCTTTCCTTTGCCTTTTGCTTCTCTTCTTTCTCAGGTATTTGTAAGGCCTCCTCAGACAACCATTTAGCCTTTCTCATTTCTTTTTCTTGTGGATGGTTTTGGTTACCACCTCCAATACCTTGTTCTGAACCTCCATCTTTAGTTTTTCAGGCAGTCTTCCTACCAGATCATATCCTTTGAAAGTATTCCTCACCTCCACTGTATAATCATAAGGAACTTGATTTAGGTCATATCTGAATGGCCTAGTGATTTTCTCTACTTTCTTCAGCTTAAGTCTGTCTTTTGCAGTAAGGAGCTTATGATCTGAGCCAGAGTGAGCTCCAGGTCTTGTTTATGCAGGCTGTGTAGAGCTTCTCCATCTTCAGCTGCAAGTTATTCTTTTACTTCCTACTTTTCCATTCCAGTCCCCAATTATGAAAAGGACATTGTGGAGGCATGTTAGTTCTAGGCTGTGATGTACATCTTCATAGCACCACTGGACTCTAGCTTCTTTGGCATAAGTTTTTGGAGCATAGACTTGGATTACTGTGATGCTGAATGCTTTGCCTTGGAAATGAACCAAAATCATTCTGTCCTTGTGGACAATGCACCCAGTACCTGCAGTTCGCAGTCTTTTTTTGACTATGAGACTGCTCCATTTCTTCTAATGGATTTTTGCCCACAGATACAATGGTAATCTCAATTAAATTCACCCATTCCTGTCCATGTTAGTTGTCTGATTTCTAAAATGTTGACGGTCACTCTTGCCATCTCCTGCTTGACCAATTTCTATTGATTCATGGAGGTAACATTCAAGGTTCCTATGTAGCACTGTTCTTTACAGCACCAGACTTTACTTTTACCACCAGACACATCTATAACTAAGTGTCGTTTTGACTTTGGCCCTGTCTCTTCATTCTTTCTGGAGCTATTTCTGGGCTCTTCCCCAGTAACATATTAGACACTTACTGACCTGGTTGGCTCAGGTGTCTCCCGCCGGTATGATCTCCTGGTATCATAACTTTTTGCCTTTTCATGATGTTCATGAGTTTCTCGAGGCAAGGATACTGAAGTGGTTTGCTATTCTCCTCTCCAGTGGACCGCATTTTTTAGAATTCTCCACCATGACCCGTCCACCTTGGGTGGCCCTGCAAAGCCTGGCTCGTAGCTTTTGAGTTACACAAAGGTGTGATCCACGGGATCATTTAGGTTAGCTTTGTGTGATTGTGGTTTTCATTCTAGAGAATAGGGCATGGTAGGTCTTCTGTCTGCCCTCTGAAGAATGAGTTTAAGAAGCTTGTGGAAGCTTGTTGATGGGAAGGACTGGCTATGAGGAAACCTGGCTCTTGCTCTATTGGGTCGGGTAACGCTCAGTAAATAAATAAATAAAAATTCAGTTCACTTTAGTTTAGTCGCTCAGTCGTGTCTGACTCTTTGCGACCCCATGAATTGCAGCACACCAGGCCTCCCTGTCCATCAACAACTCCCGGAGTTCACTCAGATTCACGTCCATTGAGTCAGTGATGCCATCCAGCCATCTCATCCTCTGTCGTCCCCTTCTCCTCCTGCCCCCAATCCCTCCCAACATCACAGTCTTTTCCAATGAGTCAACTCTTCACATGAGGTGGCCAAAGTACTGGAGTTTCAGCTTTAGCATCACTCCTTCCAAAGAAATCCCAGGGCTGATTTCCTTCAGAATGGACTGGTTGGATCTCCTTGCAGTCCAAGGAACTCTAAAGAGTCTTCTCCAACACCACAGTTCAAAAGCATCAATTCTTTGGTGCTCAACCTTCTTCACAGTCCAACTCTCACATCCATACATGACTACTGGAAAAACCATATCCTTGACTAGACGGACCTTAGTCAGCAAAGTATAAAAATTAGAAAAGCATAACGAAATATGTAATTATTTCAATATGAGTAAAATGATTAATGACATTCTAGCTGTTAGTTTGTTACTGAATAGCTAATTAAGAAGGATATTGAACACAGAAAGAAATATGTGAGATGTAGCTAATATGGAGGAGGATGAAATTCCCCTTGCCCTTCTGGTTTTTTGTGGGTGGTCGAAGAATTAAATTGATGTGAGACAGATTAATAGGATAAAATAAAAGTACAATAACACATAGACATGACAGAGACCCAGGAAAACTGAGTAACTCATCAACTTGGCCAAAGCCCAGAGCCAAAGAGAGAAGAAAATTTTAATGGTAGTCATTTCGAACTTGAAAGGATAGGCAGGCAGTTCACAGGGAGATGGAAAAGGGAATGTTGGTAAACGAATGTTTTCTGTGCCAGTCAGAGATTCCTGGCCACAGAGTGGACTCTCATCCCTAGGCCCTGCCAAGATTTTGCCACCACACCTTGCCCATAATCTATGCAGCTATCTCTGGTCATAGTTCTCTTCAGGGAACAGGACCTTTGTCTAAGTTCTTTCAGGCAGTTAGGCCAAAGGTCAAGTTCCTTACTGAATCTTTTGGCCTTGATTGTTTTCAGTTAGAATGACCTGTGTATCAAAAGAGACAGTTTGAGATGGCATGTTTTGCTCCCCCATACTAACTAGGAAAGTAAAAACAAATACAGTAAAGAAGAGAAATTTATAAAGTCATTAATCCTAGTTTCCTTTGTATGACATTTACATTTTGAAAGATACATGTTAACATAAAAAAACAGTGTTAAATAACAGCCTATGAAGGAAAATCTGATTTACTTTGCATTGTTCTTTGGAAAATCAAGGAATGTTTAAATAAAGTACATTTACAGTCACTGTTTAGAGTCAATGGCAGCAAAGACAAAAGAATGTATTTGTCTTTCTCTATTATATTTTTTAATATTTCTTGCAATATGTTGCTTTACAATGTTGTGTTAGCTTCTATTCCATACTAAAAGTAATCAGACATACATATACATATATCCTCTCACTTTGGATTTCCCTCACATTGAGGACACCCCAGTGAATTAAGGAGAGTTCCCTGTGCTATACAGTATATTCCCAACAGTTGTCTATTTTACACATAGTATCAATAGTGTGTATGTGTCAATCCCAATATTCTAATTTCTGACACCCTAACCCTTTCCCCCTTGGCACCATACGTTTGGTCTCTATATCACTGTCTTCATTTCTGCTTTGCAAATAGGGTCACCTATGCCATTCTTGTCGATCCTACACATATACATTAATATTCAATCTTTGTTTTTCTCTTTCTGACTTCCTTCTCTGTATAACACTCGATAGGTTCATCCGCCTCTCTAACAATGACACAATTTTGTTCATTTTTATGACTGAGAAATATTCCATTGGGTTACCCTGTGGGCCAGCCTACCAATGCAAGAACGGTGATTACAAACTCTGGTTCTGGAAGATACCCAGAAGAAGGAAGTGGCAACACACCCCAGTATTCTTACATGGGAAATCCCACGGACAGAGCATTCTGGCGAGCTACAGTCCTTGGGGTCTCAGAAGAGTCAGATACAACTTAGCAACAAAATAACAAGAACAATATTCCATCACGTATAGCTTCCACTACTTCTCTATACTTACATCTGTCAATGGACATCTACGTTTCATCCATGTGCTGGTTGTTGTAAGCAGTCCTGCAGTGAACATTAGAGTGCTTGTCTCTTTTTGAATTATGGGTCTGTGGTGTCGATGGCAGAGTTAATGCTGACCTGTAAGAAGGCTTACGCCAAGGGGGACCACTAGGACTGCTTCTGCCAGTGCCCCCATCCCTGTGGTGAGCCCCAGCTGACTCATGCCTCCACAGGACACTGTTGAACACTTGGAGGTAGGTTTGATTCAGTCTCCTGTGGAGTAAATGCTCCTTTTCTCTGAGTCTTGGTGCATGCGAGACTTTGTTTGTGCCCTCCAAGAGTGGTGTGTCTGTTTCCCCTACTTCTGTGGGAGTCCTATAACCAAATCCCTCTGCCCTTCAAGGTCAGATGACCAGGGAATTTCAAGTCCCTTTGTCAGAACCGCAGGCTGGGTTCCTTGATGTGAGGTGCAGAACTTTCACAATCGTGGGAGAACTTTGGTATTTTTGTTCTCCAGTTACCCACCCAGTGGGTATTGGATTTGAATTCATTGTGATTGTACCCCTCCTATTATCTTGTTGCGACTTCCACTTTTTCTTTGAACGTGGGATATCAATTTCGGTGTGTTCCAGCATCCTCCTGTTGATAGTTGTCCAACAGCTAGTTGCAGTTATGGTGCAGGAAGAGACGAACAGACATCCTCCTACACCGCCAGCTTGAAACAGAAGCCTCTGAAATACAGTTTGGAGTAGTGAGATGACAGGAGAACTGAAGGACACTAGGTCTGCCTCAGGCTGGGAGGAGTGGAACAGTGTGGCCTCTCGACATATGCAGACCAAATGTCTATTTCCAGCTCTGTCACAAGTCTTGTGAACTTGAAAATATTACCAAATCCATAATCTGCAAAGTGAGTCTTCTAAACCCTATTTTGTAGAACTAGTGTAATATATGTGATATTTATAAAGCTCCTGCAATAATAGATTTCAAAGAATGACATTTATTCCTCTGATAATTATGACCATAGTATCAACTATTGGAGAATTTTTTTTTTACTTGCATGAGATATCAGAAATATGTGGCACTTCTGGAGTGAACAAAGTCCTGCTTAAATATTAAAACTATATAAAATTTCCCTATTTGTAATTATGTCATTTGAATGTAGAGGAATCTCTCCTGCCTGGATGCTACTCAGAACTTCTAGAATTGTGTCAGAGATGAAGATCTTCCCTTCCAGCTGCGTTTTCATCCATACCACCACCCCTCATTTTCATTAATTTCACCAGCACCAAAAGTGCAGCCTTCATTTGAAGTTCCCCAAATTATGCTTAAAATAAGCAGTAGGGCGTTTCTGTAACATAGTGCCCTCTGACCCCAGTGTGGAGAGTGCTGTTACAGTGGGTATTAGATATCTCAGTTCAAGGAATTACTATCCTTCTTTCTGCCAAACATCCTGGAGGCAGTGGGGTTAAATCCCCAGTTTGTGCACTGTTTCCCTATACTGGAGCAGGAGCACAGAACCCATTGTATTCCTGTCCCAGGTGGAGAGTGTCTGTTTTACCCACAGTCTCAAAGTAAAAATCAAGGGTAATCTTCCATTCTGTTCTTCAGCTTCTCAAGTTAAACCCCCCATTTCAGGGTCACCCCCCGCCCTCAATTCACTCAGCTTCATTTAGGCTACCAACCCATCTAACTTCAAGTTACATCCTCAAGGGAACTGCAGTGTTCCAAAGCGCCCACATTCCTCGCCTCAAAGCATTCACTTTTGACTGCTCTCATCTGAAACCTCCTCTCATTCTCATCCCTTGTTTCAACTTGTCACATATTTAGGTCTCAAAGGGTACCTCACCATCATCTTGATATGGCGGCATCTTGTAGACACTGAACTTCTATGGACAGTCGCTCAGGCTTCTGTTTATTACCATCCCCAGTTCTGCTATGGAGCATTCCAAGGATAGATGCTCAATTAGTAAGTTGTCTACTTTATTACTATTTAAATTCTACCACAATCTTGAATAATCTAAGGATATACTTTTACTAAAAAGGAGTATTAAAGAATTTAACAAAACCAGAAAGTTACCAAAATTTACTTTTTGTTTTCTTTTTCACTTGACCTAAGTTATTTGAAACTCCAGTACTTTGGCCACCTCATGCGAAGAGTTGACTCACTGGAAAAGACTCTGATGCTGGGAGGGATTGTGGACAGGAGGAAAAGGGGACAACAGAGGATGAGATGGCTGGATGGCATCACGGACTCGATGGACATGAGTTTGAGTGAACTCCCGAAGTTGGTGATTGACAGGGAGGCCTGGCATGTTGCAATGGGGTCACAAAGCATCGGACACACCTGAGTGACTGAACTGAACTGAACTGAGTGAAGTTATTTTACCACAGTCTCTTCAAATTTGCACGAAAATCCCTCTTCCATTGCTGTGTTTTCTTGTTCTAGATCACACAGCAATGAAGTTTCTATATTTGCATTATAAAATATAAAAACTTTAACTGGAACCTGATAAACAGTAATAAACGTGTGATCCATATTTTCACCAGCAGAACACTGATTTCCTGTTTTTGTCCTCCCAATGATAAAGAATTTATTGGAGAAACAGAACAGTTTTAAGTATCCGTTTTATGAAGCAGAGCAAAATTACACTCCTGAGAAGGATGAGAGCAGGCTGTCTGGAAACCAGAAGCAGTCCTGCCGTGGGGTAGGGTCATGTGTATCCTGTGTCATTTGACTGACAAGCTGATGGACAGCTTTAGGTTATATAACTTTTCTCCTAATGTGCAGGCAATTAACCATGAGTACCCAAGCAAAATCCATGGAGTGGGAGGGAAGACAGAAACCACAGTGCTATTTTTATAAATATGGCATCGTGAACCCTGGGTTACATTAGTCACCTTTTAGGTCTTGGTGCACCTGTGCCACCCCGTGCTGGCACTTTGTCTTGCTTGGTCCTGACATGGCTGGAAACCTACTGGTGGTCATTGGGCAGAACAGGGAGCCTCTCTGGGTGTGCTCTGACCACCAGTGTTCAGGTGGGGAAGTGGAAGACAAAGCATCCCTGGCTGCTAACCTGGCTCAAGTATTATACTCCCAATTAGATTGTAAACAGGGAACAGCCATCGTTCCCACGGGAAATGTTTGGGAGTTTGCCATGTGATAGCCGTCTCAGAGCTGAGTGCTGACTCTGTATACAGTTGTCCTTCTTCCTGAGAGAATGTCTGAGCAAGGATGGTATAAATGTTCTTCTGGGTCAACTCAAAAGTCATAGATGTCTAAACTTGTCTAGATATTTTTTGGGGTCATCTGAGAATTTTCCTTAATCTTGTTATATCCAGCTGAGATCCTGCATGGAGAGGGGAACTCGGATTCTTATGGAAATCTAGTGGGCCCTCTGACTTCCTGAGGTGGGTAGAGCTTAAGGAGCTCTGGAGCCCGAGGTTAGAGAGCCGAGCATTGTTGATGGGGCCGGGCGCAGTGATGTTCAATGCTGAGTATAGTGAAGAAGAGGTCTCTGGTCCAAGAGGCTCCTTTTTTGTCCAGAAAGAGTTCCTGTGAACAGGGCTCAGGGGCTGGCTGATGGTTAGTATCATCGGGAGAAGGGGAAGGGCTTCTGTAGGCAAATTAAGCATTGTCAAGCCAGACGAGTCTATCTGGCAAGTCTTTCAAAGTTCAGAGATTTTCCTTAAGGCACAGAAGACTTGGACATAAGGAACCTTGCTGGAAACCTAAGGGGCAACTCTTCAGCGATGGACAGTCAGTTATCCATTAGAAAAGGAAATGACAAATGCTCATAAGGGGCTTTAGGTATCACTGAAGTCCCTTATGGCCTTTTCATGGCTATGGCATCCCTCACCTGTGAGCTTGCTGGGCAGAATGTGGTTCAGTTCTCTCCCCAGGGCCCATTGTGGATTCCCTGCATATTTTTTTTTAGAAATTATTTGTGTATTTAATTTTGGTTGTGCTGGCCTCTTCATTGCTGCGTGTGTGTTCTCTAGTTTCGAGGAGCAGGGGCTACCCTTCATTGGGATACACTGGCTTCTCATTGTGGTGGCTTCTCTTACTCTGGAGCACAGGCTCTAGGACAAATGGGCTTCACTAGTTGCAGCAAGGAGTGGTAAAGTAGAAGAAGTGTTAGGAGATTGCTGTTGTAGTTCAGTCTCTAAGTTATGTCTGAGTCATTGTGGCCCCATGGAATGTAGCCCTCCAGGATCCCCTGTCCATGGGATTCTCTGGGCAGGAATACTGGAGTGGGTTGCCATTCCCTTCTCCAGGGGAACTTCCCAATCCAGGGACTAAACCCGGGTCTCCTGCCATTTCAGGTAGATTCTTTACCACCTGAGACACAAGGGCAGCCATATTTTGGAAGGTAGCCAGAAAATTTTTAGCAAAATATCTTTTTCTTTCTTTGTCCATTCTCTCCCTATCCTGTAGACACACTCAGCTTGAATTTTATAAACACAAAGTGGAGGCTTTCATGGCATACAGTGTCTGGATTTGTCCACCCAAAAGCAAAGATATTGGGAGTCTAGGCGCAGAGAAATGCAGAAGAAAGTGACTTTCATTCTAGCCCTATGAGCCAGTTTAACAGGCCACAGTTTAAAATTTTCGATGGGGTAGCATGGAGACCTCCGTAACTGAAACCTATCACATCAGGTTTTGACTCAAAGCCACATGGCCAGGACTCCAACCACACCCCAAATTCCAGTTTGGGACTTAAAGCATGGTCTTTTAATTAGAATCACTCACCTGATACCTTGACTTAGGGTGGCTCAGGTTGTTTGTGTCTCAGCACAGAAGGAATTCAGCAAGAGGCAAAGTGTTAGGCAAGAAATAGATTTATTTATATAGGATGCTTGTAAGAGATGCAAGCAGGCGGGTGACAGAGCTCTGCCTGGAGGATTCAGTGGAATACACTCTATAGTCAATGGAAAGTGGACGACTAGGAAAGACTGCCTTCTTTGAGTAGAGGTCAGGCTTACATCTGCTAAGCTGCTAAGTCACTTCAGTCGTGTCCGACTCTGTGCAACCCCAGGGACGGCAGCCCACCAGGCTCCCCCGTCCCTGGGATTCTCCAGGCAAGAACACTAGAGTGGGTTGCCATTTCCTTCTCCAATGCATGAAAGTGAAAAGTGAAAGGGAAGTCGCTCAGTCATGTCTGACCCTTAGCATGGACCTCAGCCCACCAGGCTCCTCAAACCAAGGGATTTTCCAGACAAGAGTACTGGAGTGGGGTGCCACTGCCTTCCCACCCAATTCATTTGGAGCAGGAGAGTGTCTGACTTTATAAGGTCAAAGTTGGATTATTGTAGAACTACTTCAAATGGATAGAAGGGTCGTGACATTCCTCTTTTACTTAAAAGCCTGGGAAACATATCTTGTATTATTTATGGCTTTATATTTAAACAAACCTGCCTTCTTCAACTACATTCTGATACCTTTCTTGAACAATGTTAACTTACAATGATCTACCAATGGTTCCTAGGTTTCTCTATCTCTATTCCCCTTCTGGACTTCTAGATCTACCTGTCTGTGTGTCTGTGCTCAGGCCCTCATTCATGTCTACTCTTTGCAACCCCATGAACTGCAGCACTCCAGCCTCTCTGTCCATGGGTTTCTCAGGGCAGGAATACTGGAATGAGTAGCCACCTTCTCCTCCAAGAGATGTTCCAGAACAGGGATCAAACCTTCATCTCCTGCATTGCAGGTGGATTCTTTTCCACAGAGTCACCTGGGACAGCTACCTGTATCCTATGCTATTCCATCCCTGTTGTATGGAGGCAGGCTCGCCCAGCCAAGAGCTGGCGTTTCTCTTGGTGGGAACCTTCTAAATGAAGGTCTCCAGCTTAGACTATTGTCTGGAATTTAGTGAGCATTTTTCTTCCCAACAAGTGGAAGAAGCAGTCATGCATGTGCAGAAACATCAAGGGTAAACTTTCCTAGCAAGGACTTGAGGGGAGGGGCCACAATACTTGGTTTGGGGCCTTCCTTCAATTCCCTTTATCGTGGAGGATTGGAAGGACAAAGGCCCAGGGAAATCAGTCTGCACAGAGTAGCTGACCCACGTATGAAAGAACTGTCCTCCCTGCCACATCAAGGGTTACCTGAAGCTCCTCTGGAGAAATGACCAGGTGTCCTCTGGGAACTGCTGGGAGGTCTAGCAGCTCCTGTCTCTTTACCTGAGGACATGTGCTCAGAGTAAGGCCCACAACTCTCTGAGACCCAATAGAAGAAAGCGGAGGTTGCCTAACTTAGCACATCTACCTGTGGTCTCTCAGGACAGAAAGCTGGGACTGGAAATTGAGGCCTTCAGATGACTGGCTGCACCTGTCCTCAGTCCGGCTCCTAGGAAGACCTGTATTTCCTCCCTCTCTTCACTATTACTGTCCTCTCTCCAGGTCCTCTCACTGGCTTCCCATCTCCTAATGAGACCTGTCCTCTCATGCTACAGCCTTAAATTCCCTGAGACCGCCTTGGAGGATGTGAGGGCTGCCAACCTGTGGTCACTCATGGCTGACCCTAGGGGAGGGATTCTATAAAAGTGGTATAGTGTGAGTGGTTCCTTTAGTCCTCATGGTCCTCTGCTTGACTCTTGGCATGACCTGGAGTTCCTCCTGAATTTGACCCCTGAGTCCCAGCGCCTCACCTCCTGAGATGCTCTAAAAGGAAATGTGTGGGGTGCATCATGCCCACGTTCCCAAATTTGCCACTGTGAGGTGTAGATGGGCAGGGCTGTATTCTAGGTGCAGTCCCTTTATTCTCATCTGGAGTCACTAGTTTCCACTCTGTACTGAAGTGAGGCTTCTCCTAGTATACCAAGGCTCTCACCTCTCTGAGACCTCTCCAGCAGAAAGAGAAGCACTTCAGCCAGAAAGCTTTCTCCCGGGTCTCATAAGGCTGACATCAGGGGTTCGCTTCCAGTCTCCACTGTTCTGGGCTGAGTGGTCCTCTTGCCCCTCATTCTGGGACCTCATCCTCACTCCTGACAAGACTGAGACTACACCCTCCACTCACCTCAGGCTGTGCACCTCAGCACAAAGGAAGTTCTTGATTGGAAGACAAGGTGAACCCGAGGTGTGCAAAGCTATTAGGGCCTTCTGAGGAGGAGAACATACAAGGGCTCCACTCTCTTCTGGAGTCAGTGGTCCCCCAGGCTTAGATCAGATTTCTTACCTTGATTTCTGGTAGCATATGGGAATCCACCCTTTCTACTGGCTGATTCAGCTGGCCTGTGGCCAAGGCTTTCGCCTTCTTGAGAAAACAGAAGGGGAGGGGAGAGAGCCACTCCCTGGCTACCCTTGCCTGTTCCTCCGTGCCATCCCCCTTGCTATGGGGGTCCACTCATCAGCACCCAGTGTCCTCACTGTAAATCCTATGAAGGCCTGTTAGGATCTCCTACTTGAGCAGAATTGGAGCTTCTGCTGCAAGACCAAGGTGCTCAGCTCCCTGAGAACTTCTCCAACGTTGCCTTGCAGTAAAGGAAGGCTCACCTCAGACCGACTGCTCTCCCCATGACCACACAAGGCAAGAAGCAGGATATAGTTTGTGGGACCCCTAGTGTTCGAAAGTCTTCCCCTTGATAACTATCAGAGGCTGAGACTCTTCCATCCATTGACCTGGGGACACAGCGCTTAAGCTAAGGCTTTATGTCCCTGAGAATCAGGAAGGATAAATGAGGGCATATTGATCTTTTCAGGGTATCTGACATTGCATGTGTTCATGACCACCTTGTCCCTGAGTAGTTTTTGTCTTCTTTCATACCATTCATTTATCAACATTTTTTAAACTTTATTCCAAAACAGTTCTTTGGGACAGGACCCTATGTATCCAATGAGACACATTTTTTGGAGTGTTTAGAGGAAAAATGAATGAAAAGACATAATGTCTGGCTTAGGCTGGGAGAAGTGGCACATTGTGGGCTCTGCACTAATCCAAACCGGGGGATTAGTCCTTGGAAGGTCACTTCATCAGTTTGTGAACTTGAGAAATTGGCAAGTTATCCATCCACAAATGGAGTCTGCTAAATCCAATCCTGCATGAATGCTGGAATGCATGTACTACATATAAAGCAGTGGCATACTGATGAAGAAGTATTGGTTTGTAATAAGTGGAAGGTATGATTACTATGAACCCCTCAAATACCACTTTCCCATCTGAGTTTATTTTTAATCTAGAAGAGACCAGAGAATATGCAGTGAATTAGGAGAAAAGAAACAAATATTCTTAAATGAGCTAAATAAGTCAGAGTATTTTTTATTTTTACTAAAAGAATGTTTAAAAGAAATAAGGTAAACCACAAGTTGAAGAGTTTTTACTCTATTCTTTTCTCCTTTTTCTTTTTGTTTCTCAATAGTTTCTCTGGTCTTCTTTCACAGTAGCATGAAAATCACTCTTGCAGATCAGAAAGACAGTATAGATGGCTCTTGAATTTCTTTTATGTCTACCAAAACTGTACCTTTAAAACTTTAAAAACAGCAGTGAATATAACAGCAGTACCATTACCAAATTAATACTCGGAAGTAAAACAACCTCTTAGAAGTAAAATATTTGGAAAAAAAGAGAAACAAATAATATGTAGAAGTTACTCGTGTGAAAGAGAGAGAGAAATGTGATCGAAATAAATGTGATCTACCCACTACTACCACACACTCTTTAGGAGCTTGACTGCTCTTGAAGAAACATTCTCTTCTAATGTCATGTTAACTTGTTTGCATTGTGAACAATATATTCAGTACTTTCAGTGTGTGTTACAAACACCCAAACTTTTAAAACATTAGAACAGCTAGAAGCTACAATTTATATAATTCATACATTTGAATTCTGAAGCACAATAAACCTTATCAAAAGTAAGAACATTTGAAAATACTAAACACCTCCTTCACCTCTTTACCTTTCCAATTTAAATCATCGTTCATTAGGTATTTCTCATATGAATACAAGAAAACAGATGTATATTTTGTTAAACAAACTAGATCTAAACTCCCTTACCATTTAAAACTGTAAGAAGATATGGATTTTGTTCCCTCCACCCCTACTACTCTGCACTATTTAGGACCCTGACTGCTCTCCTCCCACACAAAGGGAACAGAGTGCCCTGCCCCCCTCCCTAGATGTGGGAGGAGCTGCCGGACTTGGCCTTGGAAGGGGCACTAGCCTTAGCCATGGTTGGAGCCCTGGCAGCACCTCTCAGCCCTGTTCTCTCCGCCTGATCTCTCAGAGCCTCCTCATAGAGGTCTGGGAAGGAACTAGGGAGCCTACCGTGGAACTTGGCTAGAACCTCCAGTACCTTCATCTTACTGGTGTCAGCACAAGCTCTCGGGCCCCACAGGAACTCGTAGCGTGGAGGATCACTATTGGGCACCTGGCGGTAGTTCAGGTACTCCTTCTGCACCAGATCTTTGGTGATGAGCCTTCTGGGCTCCCCAAAGATCCAGTGCCTCCTCCCAGCATAGATCCCCAACATACTGAGGAATTCCCAGATCTCCTCCTCAGTGGCGCGGTTACCATTCATGAAGATGACCCCCAGGAGCACCATGAGGAGACCAGACTTGGGCAGCCCCACCTCACCACTCGGACAATCGTTTCCTCCGAGGTTGAGCTTGCTGATGAGGGTGTAGATGTTCCTGCTACGGTCGACTTCCTTCATCTCCAGGCCAAAGACCAGCTCCACGCACTCACGGGCTGTACTGAGGATCTCAGGGAAGTGTTTCCTGTACTTCCTGCTGACGATTTTCATCAGGGCATTCTGCGTGATGGGCTCCTTCTTGGTGTACTTCTCCAGCAGGAACTCCACCAGTATCCTGGCCTTCCTGGCCAGAGGATCTTTGCGAGTGCTCTGAGTGGCAGGAGCTGCCTGGGAGGCACCTGCACTTTCCTCCTCTGGGCCCTGGGCACCTTCATCAGATCCTGCACAGGAAGGCCCTGCATCAGCAGAGCTAGGGGCCATGGCTCCCTGAAGCTCCTGGCGATTGCCAGCAGCAGGGGAGCTCAGGGGAGAACCCTGAGGGGCAGAAGAGCGGGAGGAGGGGCACTCCTCCTTTGGGGCTGCAGCAGCACTGGCCTGGGCCTCCTGAGTGTCGCTGCGGACCAGGTGGCATTTCCCGTGTGCGTGCAACTTGTTCTTGTGCCTCCAAGGCATGCTGACAGCAGGTCAGGGACCGGAGGTGGGAGTGCGGGCAGGAAAGCAGACAAGGAGGGCACCTGGAGGAGGGACAAGGACATGCTGTGAGAATCTTCAGTGAGGAGAGTCCTCCCTGGCTTGCATGGAAGCCGCCTCTGAAGGGTCCTCGAGGCCAGTGCTCTAGGACCCACAGGGCTCCTGTTCTCCTGGTCAGCCTGTCCCCTGAGACCGCTGAGTAGCAAGGGAGAGTGAGCCCTGGGGTGCATCAGACAGTCCTGCCTGGGCGTTAGAAGGGACAGGGCAGTGGGGGCTGTCAGGGGAGGAAGGTCCTCTCAGCTGACATACAGAGTCAGATGAAAATTGGTGCGAGACACCCTCATATCCAACGCCCCCAATCCCGCCACTCAGCCCGTTCCCTCTCTTGTCTGAAACTGACGCTGCCACCTTCCCTGTCACCCCAGACAAGGACAGGAGGGCGTACTCAGCCCCCCAGTGAAGGGTCCCAACACCTTTCTTTGCTGTCTCGTGGCTGTCCCTTCACAACCAGGCTCCAAGTCCCCTCTCAGACCACAACCCCCCTTCCCGATGTTTGGCCGGGAGGAAGTGCTGACCACAGGAGTGGTTCCTGAGGCACCCGTTTGTCACGGAGGATGGTCCTCATCCTGACTCTTCCCGAACCCTGACATCGTCACTCTACTGACCAGCTGCCAGCCCCTCAGACCCAAGTCCCCTCTTCTCCGAGTGTTCTGTGTCCGAGGTCGCAGTGAGGGACCCCTCAGCCTTTAGATCTGTTTGGCGGCTGCCCACTGACCCACAGCCAAATCGCGGTGAGTCGGGGGTTACACATGGCTGCCGTTCTGCTGCATGGAGACACTCATTCTCCCGAGGGTCCCTCCTTCACTCCACAGGGCTCATGGCTCTCCCTCTACTGAGCAGAGCTGGGGTCCAGCAGAGCCTGACAGAGGCATTCTTTCCCGAGACCCCCCCCCATTGGTTAGTGGACGGTCTTGGGGCCTAAGAGGTAGGCTGGATCCTCTGGTCTGAGTGCAGGGCTAGGGTAGCCGGAGGCTGTGCGGCCCCCTCTTCTCAGAGGGAAAAGGGATTCGGGATGCAGAGACGTGTCCCTGCACTCGTAACTCACGTCACGTCCAATCTTGACACCCGATGACACTTGGGACTGCTCCCGCTGGCCACCGTCAATGGCAGCTCTCAGAGATAGCGGCACTGTCAAGGATGGCGTCGCTCCCCCAGCGTGCTTAGGAGGACGTCACTTCCTGTCCTGCGCATCTGGGCTCCAGGAGGGCAGCAGGGGTGGGACCTGGACAGGCGGGTTTCCGGAGGAGCTTCTCCCGGGATTGGCACGTGGACTTTGCCTTGACTCTTAAGGGGTCCTGGGACGTCCCTGTCCTGAACTGTCAGCTGGCTCACTCCATGCCTCTCACTTGTGTCAGCACCCGCAGCAGGAAAAATTGGGGTGCCCAACTCAACTGCCTACCTGGAGCCCATGAGACCAACAGCGAGGGCTCTCTGGGCTCCCTCTTCTGGAGTAAGCGATGCTCTGTCGTTCTCCATGCCTTGCCTTAACCCCTGTAGATGCTGGGCTACGACCCATCTGCTGATCCGACGACAAGGCCTCATAATGAAAATGTGAACCCCCGAGTCTCCTGGTATGAAGTGCAGATACGTCTCATCTCGCCATTTCTACCCAAGGCTTCCTGGACATGGCTGCTACAGGTTAGATGAGCTGAGAGGGAAGGATGGGAGACTGTCTTCTGAGGTGTGGAACCCCTCACATCTCACTCAGAAACTTCATTCAATATGACTGCTGACAGGGCGTGGAAATCCTTCCCTTTCTGCTATAAGTCCACCGCTGTCCCCAGCCATGCTCATACCATTCCAGAAGAGTAAGTGAAGGGGCTCCTTAGCCTGACAGCTCTCACTGTGGTCTCTCAGTCGACTGCAGGGTCATTGCTCAAAAGTTCTGAGATGAAGTTCTGTCGTTTTGGACAATTCCTGTGGTACTCACTTTTCTCTTTTAGTCCCTGGGTGATAGTCTATTAAGGTGATCATTTCAAAGGGCCAGTTTTCATCACGTAGCATTCCCTGGTGGCTCAGGTAATAAAGAATCTGCCTGCGGTGTGGGAGACCGAGGTTCAATACAGAGGTTGGGAAGACCCCCTGGAGGAAGGCATGGCAACCCACTCTAGTATTCTTGCCTGGACAATTCCCTTGAACAGAGGAGCCTGGTGGGCTACGGTCCATGGGGTCACAAAGAGTTGGACACAACTCAGTGACTAAGCACACACACAACAAACTTTGTGCTGGTTATTTCATGATCTGGGCTGTACTGCCACATCCAAGTCAAGCTTTGGTGCCCCATATTCCTGGCATGGGCCCTCGGAAGTGCTGCCTCAGATTCCTTCAGTGAAGCAGTGGAGATTCATGATGCCAGGGCAGAGTGGAAGAATCCAGGGCTCAAGGTTAAAGCCTCTTCCAGCTGATCCTGCTGTCTGCTTTCCTTGCAGGCTGCACATCTGTGCCAGTCTCTTAAGTACCCCCGCACCTGGGCACACATAGAGTCAAGTTCAGTGGAGACTTACTGTCCATCAGAGATTATTTACTTTTACACATAGGGTCAAGTTCAGTGGAGACTTACTGTCCATCAGGGATTATTTAATTTTATGTTTTCACTTTTGTTAATAGTTTTCTTCATTCCTTCCATAAGATTTCCGTGGTTACTTCAGGGTACAAAAATCAGCAGACCGTGTTTCATTGTGGTCTCAGCTACTCTGAATGTGGTACTAACTCTGTAAAGGAGTTACAGAAAATTGACAGCCTTACAATATCTGTTCATTGTTAATATACAGAACAGACTATTCTGTTTGAGCCTTCATTTTCCTAAGACTCTCAAGAAATTCTTCTTGTTGCCTCTTGAAGAGTGTATACTCTTTTCTGAAGTTTCTTTGTAGGTAAGTTTTCTCTATGGTTGCTTTTGTTTATGGTGTATTTTCTGTTACTTGGTGTAAGTAAGCGTTCATTCTTCCAGACCAACTGGATGATTTTGCTGTTGTGATCTTTTTTTTATTCCAGATTTTTGAATTGTCTTATATGTTTGAATATTTCTCGCCTGTTTTCTAAGAATTTTAATTTAAGAATCAAATTGTTAGTATGATCTTTTGCTTTTCATTACTTCTGACTTTTATTCATTTGGCATTGTTGTATATAACTCTAGTGGCCATGTGTACATCCCTAGATTTTTTTTTCTAGTTTTTAAATTCATAGATTTTTAAACAATTATTTAAATTAGAAGATAATTAAATGGTGTGTTAGGTTCTCTTGTATGAAGCAGCTATCAGTATACATATATCCCCTCCCTCCCTCATGATCCTCCCTCCCACCCCCGACCTCACCCCTCAAGGTCGTCACAGAGCTGATCCTTGTGTCCCCCAGCAACGTCCCCCACATGCCTGTTGTCCACATGGTAGTGCACATTTGTCCATGCCACTCTCTCAATTCGTCTCACTGTCTGCCTCCCCCGATGTGTGCACACGCCCGTTCTCTAGGTCTGTGTCTCCATTCTTGCCCTGCAAACAGATATGTAATGACCATTTTGTGGCCTTTCTTTCTCATTCTCTTAATAGTATATTTTGCAGATAGAAGCTTTTAATATTAACAAGGTTCTGCTTATTATTTTCTTTCATGGACTGTGCTTTTGGTGTTGTGCCTAAACTCTCATTACCATACTCAAGTTGTGCCCCTGTGTTATCTTCTAGATTTTCTTGCCTATTCGATATGTCATGTGAAATCCTAGTCCCTGTCCAGTGATCGAATCTCTTCCCCTAGCAGTGGAAGTGTTGAGTCTTAAACACTGGACTGACAGGGATGTCCCTGCAAGTTTTTCTTTACTTGTGAGTTTTCATTTAGGTCTGTGATTCCTTTTGAGTTAATTATTTTGAAAACTTTAGACTTAGTATGTGGATTCATTTTTCTTAGATATGGATGTCTAATTATCCGAGGACTGTAAGTTTAAAAGACTGTCCTTTTCCATTGAATTGCCTTTGCACCTTTGTTAAAGGTCAGTTGAGTGGGGTGTCTGTTTCTAGATTTTCTGTTCTGTGCCATTGATCTGTCTAGTATTCTGTTAATAGCATACAGTCTTGAGTATTGTAGCTTTAAAGTAATTTTGAAATCCAGTAATATCAATTGTCTGACTTTGATCTTTAATATTGACTTCAGTGGGTATTATGGATCATTTCATTTTTGACATAAAATTTAAATTGTTGGCTGCTATCTACAAGCTAACTTGCTGGAATTTTGAACAGAATTGCATTAAGTATCTAGGCTAAGTTGGAAATAAGTGACATCTCAACAATATAGCATCTTTCTATCTAACAACATGGCATGTCTATTTATTTAGATCTTCTTTAATTTTTTTCAGTGCAGTTTATGAGTTTTTCTCATGTAAATCTTATACATAATTTTTTAAAGAATTATTTCTAATATATTTTGGTGTAATGTAAATGGTGTTAAGTTTTTAATTGCAAGTTCCATCTCTTATTGGAAAAGAATTGACTATTATGTATTAACCTTATTAATATATTAATTATATAATAGTTATATATTGATAATATAGTAACGTTATTAACATATACTCCTGGCTTATTAATGCCAGGTGTTTCTTGTTTTTGATGATTATAATTCCATTTTTCTCTTCCACATATCTGTATCTTTTGCTTCCTTCTCTTATCTCATTGCATTGGCTAGGCCTTTCAGTAAAGTGTTGAATAGGCATGGTGAGAAGGATATCCTCACCTTGTTCCTCACTTTAGTGTGACAGCATCTGTCTTCTCACTCTGAAGTATGATGTTTTACCTGTATTTCTTTTCAGATGTTGTATATGAAGCTGAGGAAATGCCTGTCTGTATCTAGTTTGCTGAGAATTTTGATGATGAATGGGTGTTGGATTTTATCAGATGATTTTTTTCCTTCATCTGTTGATCTGATCTTGTGATTATCTTCCTTAGACTATTGTTATTATGATTTATGATTACTAATTTTCAAATGTTACACCTCTGAAATGCATCCTACTTAGATACAGTATGTAGTTCCTTCTATGGATTGTTAGGTTTCTTTTTCTTATATTTTGTTGGGGATTTTGCTTCTATGTTCATGAGAGGTATTTGTGTGCAATTTTTTTCTCTTAATTTCTTCATCTGATTTTGATATTCGAGTGTAATACTCACCTCACAGAAAGGAATTAGGAGGTGTTCCTTTTGCTTCTATTTTCTGGGAGAGATTGTAGAGAATTGTTATCATTTCTTCCTTAAATTTTTGTTAGAATTCATCAGTGGAAACCTCTGGGTCTGTTACTGTCTTTATTGGAAGCTTATTAGTTAAAGATTAAATTTCTTTAATAGATACAGAGAGTATCTATTTTTTCTTTGTGAAAGTGGTGCTAAGTTATCCCTTCAAGCAGTTTCTCAATTGAACCTTTCATTTTTGTAGGCACAGAGTTGTTTAAAATATTCACTCATTATCCTTTTAATGTCCATGGAATCAGTAGTAATGGCCCTTCCTTCATTTCTACTATTAGTAATTTAATTTGTGTTTTCCTCTTTTTTCTTGTTTAGCCTGGGGAGAATTTTATCTTCTTTTTATTTTGTATCTTTAAAGAAACTTCTTGGTTTGTTCTTTTTCTGCATTACCTTCCTTTTTTCAGTGTCATTGGTTTCCGCTTTGATTTATTCTTCCTCTGCTTTTTCTTTTCTTTACAAGTTTACTAATATAGAAGCTTAAGTTATTAATTGTAGGGTTTTTTTTGTGTT
>NW_017189832.1:0-27217 GCF_001704415.2 Capra hircus | reverse complement strand
TCCACTTTCCATCCATCTGACCCATCTATGGATCAGTCCAGAGCAGCTTGTTGCTCAGTGTCTAGAAACAGTCCTCTTACACAGGCATACTAGAAACATTGTTGAATTGGTTCCAGATCACTGCAACCAAGTTAATATCACACCAAGTTTTTAGCTTCCCAGTGCACATAAAAGCTATGTTCACACTACACTGTAGTCTATTAAGTGTACAATAGAGTTTTGTCTAAAAAATTATGTACATACCTGAATTTAAAATCACTGACAACCATCATCTAAGCCTTTGGTGAGTCATAATCTTTTTGCTCGTGGAGAGTCTTGCCTCCATGTTGAGGACTGCTGACAAATCAAGGTGAAGGTGGTGCTGCTTAAGGCTGGCATGGCTGAGGCAATTCCTTAAGATAAGACAACAATAAGTTTGTCACATCAATTAACTTTCCTTTCATAAATGATTTCTCTGTAACATGCATTGCTATTTCTCATCATTTTACCCACTGTAGAGCTTCTTTCAGAATTGGAATCAATTTTCTCAAACTCTGCTGCTGCTTTATCAATTGTTGTAATTGTTCAGTCACTAAGTTGTGTCTGATTCTTTGCAACCACATGGGCTGCAGCACTCTGGGATTCCCTGTCCTTCACTATCTCCCAGAGTTGCTCAAACTCATTTCCATTGAATCAGTGATGTCATCCCACCGTCTCATCCTCTGTCTCTCCCTCTTCCTCCTGCCTTCAATCTTTCCCAGCATCAGGGTCTTTTCCAGTGAATCAACTCTTTGCATCAGGCGGCCAAAAGTACTGTAGCTTCAGCTACAGCATGTGCTTGTGATTAGTCACTCAGTCAGGTCCGACTCTTTGGGACCCCATGGACTACAGTCTGCCAGGCTCCTTTGTCTATGGGGATTCTCAAGACAAGAACACTGGAGTGGGTTGCCATGCCCTCCTCCAGGGGATCTTCCCAACCCAGGGATCGAAGCCAGGTCTCCTGGATTGCAGGCGGATTCTTTACTATCTGAGCCACCAGGGAAGTCATCAGTTCTTCCAAAGAATATTCAGGATTGATTTCCTTTAGAATTGACTGGTTTTCTCTCCTTGCTGTCAAAGGGACTCTCAAGAGTCTTCTCCTAGCACCACAGTTTCAAAGCATCAGTGCTTCGGTGCTAAGCTTTGTTTTACATGACTACTGGAAAAACCATAGCTTTGACTATATGGACATTTGTTGGCAAAGTGATGTCTCTGATTTTTAATATGCTGTCTAGGTTTGTCATTGCTTTTCTCCCAAGGAGCAAGCATCTTTTAATTTCATGTGTTGAGTCCTTTAAAATCACCTATGAGGACTAGAATCAGCTTCTTTCAAACTCCTGTTAATGTTGATATTTTGACCTCTTCCTGTGAATCATGAATATTCTTAATGGCATCTAGATTAATGAGGTCTTTCCAGATGATTTACTACTAGTTTGCCCAGAGGCATCAAAGGAATCACTATATAGGGTAGCTATAGCCCTATGAAGTGTATTCCCTAAATAATAAGATCCAAAATTCAAAATTACTCCTTGATACAAGGGCTATGAATGGATGTGTTCACAGGCATGAAAACAACATTAATCTCACAGTACATTTCCACCAGAGCTCTTGTGTGACCAAGGGCATTGTCAATTAGCAGTAATATTTTAAAAGGAATCTTTTCCCCTGAGCAGTAGGTCTCAACAGTGGGCTTAACATCTTTAGAAAACCATGTTGCAAACAGATGGGCTGTCATCCAAAGTTTGTTGTTCCATGTGTACAGGCAGAGTAGATTTAGCATAATTCTCAAGGACCCTAAGATTTTCACAATGGTCAATGAGCATTGGCTTCAACTTAAAGTCACTAGCTATGTTAATCTCTAAAAAGAGAGTCAGCATGTCCCTTGAAGATTTGAGGTCAGGCATTGACTTCTCTGGGCTTCCCAAAAGTGCTAGTGGTCAAGAATCCTCCTGCCAATGCAGGAGCTGCAGGAGACACAGGTTCGATCCCTGGATCAGAAAGATCTTCTGGAGGAGGAAATGGTAACCCACTCCAATATTCTTGCTTGGAGAATCCCATGGACATAGGAGCCTAGTGGGCTACAGTCCATGGGATTGTAAAGAGTCAGATATGACTTAGCAACTAAGCATGCATGCATGATTGACTTCTCCTCTGTAGCTATGAAAGTTCTAGACAGCATTTTTTTTTTCCCCCCAAGATAAGGCTGTTACACTTACACTGGAAATCTGTTGTTTATCTTAGCTAGATCTTCTGAATAACTTACATGCATTTCTACATCAGCTCTGGCTGCTTCACTGTGCACATTTATGTTATGGAGATGGCTTCTTTCCTCAAACTTCATTAACCAACCTCTGCTAGTTTCAAACTTTTCTTCTGCAGCTTCTTCACCTCGCCTTATCTTTAGAGAATTGAAGAGAGTTTGGACATTTCTCTGGATTAGGCTTTAGCATAATGGAATGCTGTGGCTACTAAAACTCTCTCCATATCAGAATAGCTATTTCATTTTCTTATCATTCTAAGTTCACTGGAGTAGTACCTTTAGTTTTCCTCAAGAACTTTTCCTTTGCATTTGTAATTCAGCTAAATGTTTGGCAAAAGAAACCTAGCTTTCAGCTTGTCTTGGATTTTTACATGCCTTCCTCACTAAGTTTCACCAGTTCTAGCTTTTGATTCAAACTGAGTGATGTGTGAACCCTTCCCTTCACTTGAACAGTTAGAGGCAAGCATTGGGTTATTAATTGCCTAATTTCAATATTGTTGTTTCTTGGGCATAGGGAGACGCAAAGAGAGAAAGAGAGACAGGTGAAGGTCTACTTAGAGGAGCAATCAGAACACACACATTTCCCAGTCAAGTTCACTGTCCTATATGGATGTGGTGTATGGCACACCAGGACAATTACAAGAGTAGCTTCAAAGACCAATGATCACAGATCATCATGATGGAAGAGGGGCATGGGAAATTCACACTGGTTTGTACATGATTTAACTTGAACTTTAACTGAAACAGCCCATTTTGTGGTCTATTAGACATATATGGTTCATCTGCTTTAATCACTGAAGAAAATAATGCATTTAAACATCACAATGGAGGGTCCAGTGGTTAAGGATCTGCCTGTCAATACAGGGACACACATTCGATCTCTGGCCAGGGAGCTAATATTCCACATGCCTGGTGATCAAAAAACCAAAATGCAACAAAGAAATAACATTGTAATAAGTTAAAGACTTTAAAAATGGTCCACATCAAAAATAATCTTTTTTAAAAAATCACAATGGAAGGAATTATCTGGCAGTACAACAGTTAGGGTTTCTCATTTTCACTGCAGTGGGCACAGAGTTTGATCCCTGGTCTAGGAACTAAGATTCCACTGTGCTGAATGAAAAATAAATCTTTTTAAAATTTCAATAAAGCTGAAAAATTGCAGCCATCTAGGTACATTTTTTTTTCAATAGAAAGGATCAACAGAATTAAGAGATGGATTTTTTTTTAAAGAAAAATGGATAAACTGGAAGAACTAGATAAATTCCTAAAAATATGCAACCTACAAAGACTTAATCATAAAGAAACAGAAAATTTGAACAGACTAATAATGAGTGCAGAGATTTAAACTGTAATGAAAACCTCCCAACAAGGAAAAGCCTATACCATATGGCTTCACTGGTGAATTCAACCAAACATTTTGAGAATTAATACCAAGCCTTCTCAAATTCTTCCAAAAAGCTGAAGAGAAAGGAACACTTCCAAACACATTTTGAGGCCAAATAGATCAATACTATTTTTTTTTTAATACAAGGCCATTACAAAAAATACATGTCATTACCCCTAACAAATAAAGATTCAAAAAATTAATAGCAAGCCAAATTTAACATACATTAGGACCATCATGCCCCATGATCAACTGAGACTTATCCAAGGATGCAAGGATGGTGCCACATTCACAAATCAATAGATGAAACAAATGACATTAATAGAATGACAAATAAAGTAAAATGAATGTTCATTTCAATGTGTAAACACATATATAAGCTAATAAGAAATACCAAGACATAGAAATATTTTAATTATTGAATATACTGCAAAAAATGCATAAATTTTATTTATGTAAATTAAAATTCAATAAAGAAGAAAAATACACAATTTTGCATGTGAGCAGGATAGTCAATTGTGGGAGACTGATTGTAAAACTGGCCCAAGTTGTCACACTACCTTGTCTCCTGGCCCTTTTACAATGTAAATTTGGATTTCTACCTATGCAGAGTTGGGATCTATTTTTCCACCTCTTGAAGCTCAAAGCCGCAAAGGCCTTGCAGTTTTACTTTCAATAGTTTCTGCTCTTTTAAGCATTTCCTGTTTGTGTTTCATAATTTGACACCCCTGTTTCAACCCACATACTATCTTCTCAATATCAGTAACCTCAGATATGCAGATGACACAACCCTTAATGGCAGAAAGCAAAGAAGAATTTTTTAAAAATTTATTTATTTTAGTTGGAGGCTAATTACTTTACAGTATTGTAGTGGTTTTTGCCATACATTGATATGAATCAGCCATGGGTTTACATGTGTTCCCCATCCTGAACACCCCTCCCACCTCCTTCCCCATCCCATCCCTCAGGGTATTCCTAGTGCACCAGCCCTAAGCACCCTGTCTCATGCATCAAACCTGGACTGGAGATCTGTTTCACATATTATAATATACATGTTTCAATGCTATTCTCTCAGATCATCCCACCCTCGCCTTCTCCCACAGAGACCAAAGGAGTGTTCTATATATCTGGGTCTCTTTTCTGTCTCACATATAGGGTTATCGTTACCATCTTTCTAAATCCCATATATATGTGTTAGTATACTGTATTGGTGTTTTTCTTTCTGGCTTACTTCACTCTGTACAATAGGCTCCAGTTTCATCCATCTCATTGGAACTGATTCAAATACATTCTTTTTAATGGCTGAGTAATATTCCATTCTGTATATGTACCACAGCTTTCTTATCCATTCATTTGCTGATGGACATCTAGGTTGCTTCCATGTCCTGGCTATTATAAACAGTGCTGTGATGAACATTGCGGTATATGTATTTCTTTCAATTCTGGTTTCCTTGGTGTGTATGCCCAGCAGCGGGATTGCTGGGTCATAAGGCAGTTCTATTTCCAGTTTTTTAAGGAATCTCCACACTGTTCTCCATAGTGGCTGTACTAGTTTGCATTCCCACCAACAGTGTAAGAGGGTTCCCTTTTCTCCACACCCTCTCCAGCATTTATTGTTTGTAGATTTTTGGATAGCAGCCATTCTGACGTGTGAAATTGTACCTCATTGTGGTTTTGATTTGCATTTCTCTGATAATGAGTGATGTTGAGCATCTTTTCATGTGTTTGTTAGCCATCTGTGTGTCTTTGAAGAAATGTCTGTTTAGTTCTTTGGCCCATTTTTTGATTGGGTCATTTACTTTTCTGGAATTGAGCTGCAGGAGTTGTTTGTATATTTTTGAGATTAATTCTTTGTCAGTTGCTTCATTTGCTATTATTTTCTCCCATTCAGAAGGCTGTCTTTTCACTTTGCTTATAGTTATCTTCGTTGTGCAAAAGCTTTTAAGTTTAATTAGTTCCCATTTGTTTATTTTTGCTTTTATTTCCAATATTCTAGGAGGTGGGTCATAGAGGATCCTGCTGTGATTTATGTCGGAGAGTGTTTTGCCTATGTTCTCCTCTAGGAGTTTTATAGTTTCTGGTCTTACATTTAGGTCTTTAATCCATTTTGAGTTTATTCTGTGTATTGTGTTAGAAAGTGTTCTAGTTTCATTCTTTTACCAGTGGTTGACCACTTGTTAAAGAGATTGTCTTTTCTCCATTGTATGTTCTTGCTTTGTTTGTCAAAGATAAGGTGTCCATAGGTGCGTGGATTTATCTCTGGGCTTTCTATTTTGTTCCATTGATCTATATTTCTGTCTTTGTGCCAGTACCATACTGTCTTGATGACTGTGGCTTTGTAGTAGAGCCTGAAGTCAGGCAGGTTGATTCCTCCGGTTCCATTCTTCTTTCTCAAGATTGCTTTGGCTATTCGAGGTTTTTTGTATTTCCATACAAATTGTGAAATTATTTGTTCTAGTTCTGTGAAAAATATCACTGGTAGCTTGATAGGGATTGCATTGAATCTATAGATTGCTTTGGGTAATATACTCATTTTCACTATATTGATTCTTCTGATCCATGAACATGGTATATTTCTCCATCTATTAGTGTCCTCTTTGATTTCTCTCATCAGTGTTTTACAGTTTTATATATATGTCTTTTGTTTCTTTAGGTAGATATATCCCTAAGTATTTTATTCTTTTCATTGCAATGGTGAATGGAATTGTTTCCTTAATTTGTCTCTCTGTTTTCTCATTGTTAGTATATAGGAATGCAAGGGATTTCTGTGTGTTAATTTTATATCTTGCAACATTACTATATTCATTGATTAGCTCTAATAATTTTCTGGTAGAGTCTTTAGGGTTTTTTATGTAAAGGATCATGTCATTTGCAAACAGTGAGAGTTTTACTTCTTCTCTTCCAATTTGGATTCCTTTTATTTCTTTTTCTGCTCTGATTGCTGTGGCCAAAACTTCCAAAACTATGCTGAATAGTAGTGGTGAGAGTGGGGACCCTTGCCTTGTTCCTGACTTTAGGGGAAATGCTCTCAGTTTTTCACCATTGAGGATAACATTTGCTGTGGGTTTGTCATATATAGCTTTTATTATGTTAAGGTATGTTCTATTCTTGCTTTCTGGAGAGGTTTTTTTTTTTTATCATAAATGGTTGTTGAATTTTGTCTAAAGTTTTTTCTGCATCTGTTTAGATAATCATATGGTTTTTATCTTTCAATTTGTTAATGTGGTGTATTACATTGATTGATTTGTGGATATTAAAGAATCCTTGCATTCCTGGGATAAAGCCCACTTGGTCATGATGTAAGATCTTTTTAATATGTTGTTGGATTCTGTTTGCTAGAATTTTGTTAAGGATTTTTTGCATCTGTGTTCATCAGTGCAAAGAAGAATTAAAGAGCCTCTTGATGAAAGTGAAAGAGGAGACTGAAAAAGTTGGCTTAAAACTCAACATTCAGAAAACTAAGATCATGACATCTGGTCCCATCACTTCATGGCAAATATATGGGGAAACAGTGGAAGCAGTGACAGACTTTATTTTGGGGGGCTCCAAAATCTCTGCAAATGGCAAACTAGCCATATGCCAGCCATTCTAGAAAATGAACTGAGAACAAGCATCATGAAATCAAAAGATGCTTGCTCCTTGGAAGAAAAATTATGACCAACCTAGACATCATATTAAAAAGTAGAGACATTACTTTGCCAACAGAGGTCTTTCTAGTTAAAGCTATGGTTTTTCCAGTTGTCATGTACAGATGTGAGATTTGGACTAAAAGGAAAGCTGAATGCTGAAGAATTGATGTTTTTATACTGTGGTATTTGAGAAGACTCTTGAGAGTCCCTTGGACAGCAAGGAGATCCAACCAGCCAATCCTAAAGGGAATCAGTCCTGAATATTCATTGAAAGGACTGATGCTGAAGCTGAAACTCCAGTACTTTGGCCACCTGATGCAAAGAACTGACTCATTGGAAAAGACCCTGATCCTGGGAAAGGTTGAAGGCAGGAAGAGAAGACGAAGACAGGGGATGAGAGGGTTGGATGGCAGCACTGACCCAATGGACATGAGTTTGGGTAAACTCTGGGAGTTGGTGATGGACAGGGAGGCCTGGCGTGCTGCAATCCATGGGGTTGCAAAGAGTCAGACACGACTGAGTGACTGAAATGAACTGAGCTACCTTCTCATGCATGTAAAAATATCTGTACCTATTCACTAGAAATTCTATGGTAAAGAAGATGATTTTCACACATATAAGAGCACAGTCCACAGGAAGTCTGTGGTTTACCCCTTTCTCAGAATCTTCTCATAATAACAAGAATGGCTGTTATAAAATTTCCAGTAAACAGCCAAAACCATTTCCTGCCTCATCTCCTTCACCTTTGACCTTACCTGTCACTCATAGCTGTGGTCACTTCACAGGATAGAAAGCTTAAGATGCAAGGTCCACTTCCCCACTACATGGGGGTGATGTTTACAATGGATTCAGACATGTTGAGGAGGCCTGATTGAGGACAGTCACAGCTCTGTTGTGAGCTGAGTGGAGAATCAGTGCAATCAGTGCGCACAGATTGCTCTGCTTTCCTATGCCTTTTAGAATCCTGACAATGGAGTTTTAAAAGTTTAAACTGCTTACAGAAAACTTAACAACTCAATTATTTTTTATTATTGCCTATTTTGAAGCAGCATGAAATTTGCATTAAAATTTCTCTATTTCCAAGCTTTAAAAGGTGACCAAAAAAAAAAAAATCTGTGTATAAACATGTAAAAGTAGTTTGCTCGTTTTCTTTCATTATGTTTTATCTTTTTGTAACAGGAGATCAGCGATTTCAGCATTGAGATGGCAAACTGGCCATATGCCAGCCATTCTAGATGAACTGAGATCAATTACAGACCACAGACACTCTCTTTTCGAAAACCCTCATAAAATCAGGATGTCATAGAGAACTTGTTGTTCAGTTACGTCCTGTCCTACTCTTTGTGACCCCATTGATGGCAGCTGGCCAAGACTACCTATCCATCACCAACTCCCGGAGCTTGCTCAAACTCATGCCATCGAGTCAGTGATGCTATCGAACCATCTCATCTTCTGTTGTCCTCTTATCCTCCTGCCTTCGATCTTTCCCAGCATCAGAGTCTTTTGCAATGAGTCAGTTCTTCACATCAGGTGGCCAAAGGACTGGAGTTTCAGCTTCAGCATCAGTGCTTCCAATGAATATTCAGGACTGATTTCCTTTAGGATGGACTGGTTGGATCTCCTTGCAATCCAAGGGTCTCTCAAGAGTAGTCTCCGAAACCATGGTCAATTCTTCAGTGCTCAGCCTTCTTTATGGTCCAACTCTCACATTCATATATGACTACTGAAAAAATCATAACTTTGATTAGATGAACCTTTGTTGGCAAAGTAATGTCTATGCTTTTTATATGCTGTCTAGATTTGTCAAAGCTTTTCTTGCAGGGAGCAAGTGTCTTTTAATTTCATGGCTGCAGTCACAATCCACAGTGATTTTGGAGACCATGAAAATAAAGTCTTTCACTTCTCATTGTTTCCCCATCTGTTGGCCATGAAATGATGGGACTGGATGCCATGATCTTTTGAATGTTGAGTTTTAAGCCAGCTTTTTCACTCTCCTGTTTCACTTTCATCAAGAGGCTTTTTAGTTGCTCTTCACTTTCTGCCATAAGGGTGGTGTCATCTGCATATCTGAAGTTATTGATATTTCTCCCAAAATCTTGATTCCGTGCTTCAGCCAGCCCAGCATGTCACGTGATGTTCTTTGCAAAAAGTTAAATGAGCAAGGTGACAGTATACAGCCGTGATGTAATCCTTTCCTAAATTGGAACCAGCCCAATGTTCCAATGGTTCTAACTATGGCTTCTTAACTTAACGTGCATACACGTCTCTCAGGAGGCAGGTGAGATAGTCTGGTATTCCTATCTCTAAGAATTTTCCACAATTTGTTGTGATCCACACAGTCAAAGGCTTTAGTGTAGTTAATGAAGCAGAAGGAGATGCTTTTCTGGAATTCTCTTGCTTCTTCTATGATCCAACGAATGTTGGTGATTTGATCTCTGGTCCCTCCGCCTTTCTAAATCCAGATTTTACTTCTGAATTTCTCAGTTCATGTACTGCTGAAGTCTAGATTGGAGAATTTTGAGCATTGCTTTGCTAGCATGTGAAATGAATGCAATTGTGCAGTAGTTTGAACATTCTTTGGCATTGCCTTTCTTTGGGATCGGAATGAAAACTGACCTTTCCCAGTCCTGTGGCCACTGCTGAGTTTTCCAAATTTGTTGGCATATTGATTGCAGCACTTTAACAGCATCATCTTTTAGAATTTGAAATAGCCCGGTTGGAACTCCATCACCTCCACTAGCTTTGTTCATAGTGATGCTTTCTAAAGCCCACTTGACTTTGCACTCTAATATATCTGGCTCTAGGTGAGTGATCACACCATCATGGTTATCTGGTTTCATTATCCGTATTCATTAAGATCTCTTTTGTATAGCTCTTCTTTGTATTCCTGCCACCTCTTCTTAATATCTTCTGCTTCTATTAGGTCCATACCATTTCTGTCCTTTATCAAGCCCATCTTTGCATGAAATGTTCCCTTGGTATCTCTAATTTTCTTGAAGAGATCTCTAGTCTTTCCCACTCCATTGTTTTCCTCTATTTCTTTGCATAGAGAACTTAGGAGCATACATATCAGATACAAGAGGATGCAACAATTTCTGAAGGGAGCACTGGGGCAGAACATCCACAGTCAGCATGGCCCCAGAGAGGCTAGGGCTGAGACATCCACGAAGGAGACAGAAGCACCATGGAGAGGTGGGCGTCAGACACTTCAGCTGCGATGGGATGGGGCTGCAGATCCGTTGAGGATGTGACCATAAGATAGTGGGCCCAACTGTCTCCTCACTTGCCCCTGTTCAGAGGCTCACACTTCAAGGTCACTCTTCCTGAGTCATAACTGAAGGATTCTGCCCTTTGATTAGAGCATCTCCAGAGAAAATCCTCCACATTCGGGCATTTTGGGTTCCCTCTCTATAGCATCCTGTCCTGCAGTCACCTCAGGTGAGGCCTGCACTCAGAACTCTCACTCACAGGTGAAACTTCCAGCTTTTCCAATTATTTATTCCAAAATATGAAAAGGCAGTTGGGGGAACGGCCACTTGAGGACAAACTGCAATATGATGGAGAGATGAAAGAGACAAAGATAAACATAAAAAAATAAAAAAATCCTAGGGGTGCTATTAACTCAACAAACAAAAGCAGAAAAAAAAAATTAACCAAATGAAAATAAGTTTCTCTTTCAGATATCTACATTATTAATCCACCCACTGAAATTAACTAAAAATGCTGAAAGCATATTTCATACCTTTTCTTAAAAGTATAGGAGAGAGGCAAATAATAAGCTTTCTCAGAACAGAACAAAGTGAAGGTGGCAAGTGGAGAACAGCAGCAGGCTGTCTCTCTGAGGATACTTTACCAGCCCTGGGTGATTGACACTTTGCTTCTCTTAGCCATATTGACATGAAAATCAGCGTCAAAGGCAATGGGAGATTCAAGGTGGTATCTAATAGAGGACCTTTTACCACTGACTCCAAGGGGCCACTCCCTCAATGAAAGGTTATACAAAGTCAGTGGTTTCTAGTTAGTGAAGGGGATGATAGATTAGAAACAGAAATGACCAGAAGGCAATTTAAAGAGGCAAAAGATGCTTATAGAAAAAAGGAGAGAGAGAATAGTGTAGAAGAAGTCTTTATTTAATTTTTTTAAAGATTATTTTGATGTGGACCATTTTAAAAGTCTTTATTGAATTTGTTACACATTGCTTCTGTTTTTGGTTTTTTGGTCTGAGGCATGTGAGATCATAGCTCCCAGACTAGGGATTGAACCCACACCCTCTTCATTGGAAAGCAAAGTCTTAATCACTGGGCCACTAGGGAAGACCCAGGTAGACTTTAAAGTGATCATGTTTGAATTTTTTCTGAGTTTATGAAATTCAAAGTCAAAACATTCCAGAAAGCTAATACCAAAGACTATTGTGACACTGTCTGGATCACAACAGACGGTGAAAAATTCTTAAAGAGATGGGAATACCTGACCACCTTATCTTCCCCCTGAGAAATCTGTAAGCAGACCAAGAAGGAACAGTTAGAACTGGACATGAAACAACAGACTAGATCCAAAATGGGAAAGGAGTATATCAACGCTGTATATTGTCACCCTGCTTATTTAACTTATATGCAAAGTACATCATGTGAAAAGCTTTGCTGGGTGAAGCACGCTGGAATCAAGATTCTTGGGAGAAATATCAATAACCTCAGATACACAGATGACACCACCCTTACGGAGGAAAAGTAAGAAGAACTAAAGCCTCTTGATGAAAGTGAAAGAGGAGAGTGAAGAAGCCGGCTTAAAACTCAACATTTGAAAAGCAAAGATCATGGCATCTGGTCCTATCATTTCATGGCAAATAGATGGGGAAACAATGGAAATTGTGAGAGACTTTATTCTTTGGGCTGCAAAATCATTGCAGATGGTGACTGCAGCCATTAAATTAAAAGACACTTGCTCCTTGGAAGAAAAGCTATGTCTAGCCTAGACAGCATATTAAAAAGCAAAGACATTACTCTGTCAACAAAAGTCCATCTAATCAAGGCTATGGTGCTTCCAGTAGTCATGTATGGATGTGAGAGTTGGACCATAAGGAAGGCTGAGCACTGAAAAACTTTTGCTTTTGAACTGTGGTGTTGGAGAAGACTCTTGAGAGTCCTTTGGACTGCAAGGAGATCCAACTAGTCAATCATAAAGGAAATCAGTCCTGAATATTCATTGAAAGGATTGATGCTGAAGCTGAAATTGCAAACTGTGGCCCCCTGATGTGAAGAAAACTGACTCACTGGAGAAGACCCTGATGCTGGGAAAGATTGAAGGCAGGAGGAGAAGGGGACGACAGAGGATGAGATAGTTGGATGGCACTACCATCTCAAGGGACATGAGTTTGAGTAGACTCTGGGAGTTTGCTGATGGACAGGGAGGCCTGTTGTGCTGCAGTCCATGGGGTCGCAGAGTCAGACATGACTGAACGATTAAACTGAACTGAATGTCAAAGAAGATCATTAAAAAAGATATCAAACCATAACATGTAATAGTGAAACTGTGGGACATGAAAACAAAGAGAATGTCTAAAAAAGTAATCAGAAAGAACACACCAGTGACCTTTGAAGAAGAGAAGATAGGAACTATGCTGATTTCTTAGTAACAACAAAGGAAGCCATAAAACAGTGGAAGCAGGTTTCCAATGTGCTGAAAGGAAATAACAGTCAACTTAAAATTCTACACTCGGGAAAATAGCTGTCAAAAATAAGTGCAAAAGAAACACATTTCAGACAACACAGACAGTTTTGACACCAGCACAGCCTCACTAAGAGAATTTGTCAAGAGTGCACTTGAGGAAGAGGAAAGTAATCCTAGATATTAAGTGAGAGGTGAAAAAGGTTCTTGAAAGAAGGAAGAAAGGAAAAATAATAGTAATAACTTTTATGGTTTAAAGGGGGAAAAATAAGAAAATTAAAATACACAACACCAACAATGTGTGCATAGGAATACAAGGTGGGCTTCCCAGGTGGTACTAGTGGTCAAGAATCCACCTGCCAATGCAGGAGATGTAAAAGACTCAGATTTGATCTCTGGGTGGGGAAAATCCCCTGGAGGAGGAAATGGCAACCCACTGCAGTATTCTTGCCTGGAGAATCCCATGGACAGAGGAGCCTGGCAGGCTACAGTGCATGGGGTCGCAAACAGTCAGGAAGAGACTTAGCACACATACATGAGTGTGAGGCAAGAATGGAAATTAAATGTTCTAAACTATTTGTTGTATAACTGGAAGATAAAAGTATAGATTGTTTTAAAATTTTTATATGAATATGTGTTATACAGGGAGTACAACAAAATATTTTGTAATAACTATGAATGATGTGTAAACTTTCAAATCTAAAACCTTTAAAAAAATTAAAACTTTCCATACAAGTAGAGGAAAAAATACAATGTGAAAAATAATCAAATAATCCAAATTAAGGTATAAGGAAGAAAGAAAACACAAATTATGAAACAGATTGGACAAGTAGACAGCAAAAAATAAAATTATGAACGCATCCAGCTAGATCATAAAATATCAACCTACCAGAGGCATTTTTCGCAGAGCTAGAACAAATAATTTCACAATTTGTATGGAAATACAAAAAACCTCGAATAGCCAAAGCAATCTTGAGAAAGAAGAATGGAACTGGAGGAATCAACCTGCCTGACTTCAGGCTCTACTACAAAGCCACAGTCAGCAAGACAGTATGGTACTGGCACAAAGACAGAAATATAGATCAATGGAACAAAATAGAAAGCCCAGAGATAAATCCACACACCTATGGACACTTCGACAAAGGAGCCAAGAATATAAAATGGATTAAACAATCTCTTTAACAAGTGGTGCTGGGAAAACTGATCAGCTACTTGTAAAAGAATGAAACTAGATCACTTTCTAACACCATACACAAAAATAAACCCAAAGTGGATTAAAGATCTAAATGTAAGACCAGAAACTATAAAACTCCTAGAGGAGAACATAGGCAAAACACTCTCCGACATAAATCACAGCAGGATTCTCTATGACCCACCTCCCAGAATATTGGAAATAAAAGCAAAAATAAACAAATGGGAACTAATTAAAATTAAAAGCTTCTGGACAACAAAGGAAACTATAAACAAGATGAAAAGACAGCCTTTGGAATGGGAGAAAATAATAGCAAATGAAGCAACTGACAAACAACTAATCTCAAAAGTATACAAGCAACTCCTGCAGCTCAATTCCAGAAAAATAAACGACCCAATCAAAAAATGGGCCAAAAAACTAAACAGGCATTTCTCCAAAGAAGACATACAGATGGCTAACAAACACATGAAAAGATGCTCAATATCACTCATTATCAGAGAAATACAAATCAAAACCACAATGAGGTACCATTTTACACCAGTCAGAATGGCTGCGATCCAAAAGTCTACAAGCAATAAATGCTGGAGATGGTATGGAGAAAAGGGAACCCTCTTACACTGTTGGTGGGAATGCAAACTAGTACAGCCACTATGGAGAACAGTGTGGAGATTCCTTAAAAAACTGGAAATAGAACTGCCTTATGACCCAGCAATCCCGCTGCTGGGCATACACACCAAAGAAACCAGAATTGAAAGAGACACGTGTACCCCAATGTTCATCGCAGCACTGTTTAGAATAGCCAGGACATGGAAGCAACCTAGATGTCCATCAGCAGATAAATGGATAAGAAAGCTGTGGTACATATACACAATGGAATATTACTCAGCCATTAAAAAGAACACATTTGAATCAGTTCTAACGAGGTGGATGAAACTGGAGCCTATTATACAGAGTGAACTAAGCCAGAAAGAAAAAATACTAATACAGTATACTAACGCATATATATGGAATTTAGAAAGATGGTAATGATAACCCTGTATGCGAGACAGCAAAAGAGACACAGATGTATAGAACAGTCTTTTGGATTCTGTGCGAGAGAGAGAAGGGGGGATGCTTTGGGAGAATGGCATTGAAACATATATAATAGCATATAAGAAACGAATCACCAGTCTAGGTTTGATGCAGGGTGCAGGATGCTTGGGGCTGGTGCACTGGGATGACCCGGAGGGATGGTGTGTGTGAGAGGTGGAGATGGGAGGGGGGTTCGGGATTGGGAACACGTGTACACCCATGGTGGATTCATGCTGATGTGTGGCAAAACCAATACAATATTGTAAAGTAAATAATAACAATAATATATAGTTATGATAAACACACCAAAGATTTTAGTTATTAAAAAATAGTTTTTAGAGTGGATTGCAAAAGAAATCCAAATCTAAAACATGAAACTAGAGATAGGTTGAAATCAGAATATAGGCACATAGAGCAATCTAATTCTAAACAAACATGAACAAAATATCAAATGAAATAGAATTTTCATTCAGTGTCTATTGAGAGCCTATTACGTGCCATGTGCTATTCTAGGCAACTGGATGTATTAGCACATGATAGCAGGTAAAGATCCCTGCTTTGCCAGAGCTCTCAGTGTTCCTTGAAGAGACAGACAATAAACAAAAAAGGAATAATTTGTAAATTATGGAATAATTATAGAAAATGTTCACTTATAAAAGGAAGAAAAAAAAAAGACCTAGAGCGAGAAGGCAAGTTAAACTTCAACAGTGTGGAAATGGAATACCTACCAAGAACCATTCTTCAGTATGGCAATTTGTAGATTTCATATTCCGGAGAATGTAATCCAATTTAGGAAGAAATTTAGATAATCAGGATGCTTTTTCACAAGAAGAAATAACTTTGAGAACTATTGCCTTGGATATTCCATTTTTGCATTTGTTTATAAATATAGATGACACTTAAAACATAAATTGGTCTGCAGCTTCCTCCGGATTTATCCAGGTTTAATCTGAAACCTGATGGTGAGGCCAACTACTCCAGGCTGGAAGCTGGCAGGTTTAATACACAAGGGGACTGACTCACAATGCTTGTCTTGGGTGACCACAAGGAGAAGGGTCTCGACATCTGTCTGCCAGAACCTAAAACACTTACATAGAGTCCTTAAGTGGGTTCGGTCACTTATACCGTCCAGATAGTGTGAGTTTCTACTCAAGGTTCTATCTTTGGGGTGGGGCTTCTGAGAGTGGTTCATAACATTGTACAGGAGACAGTGATCAAGACCATCCTCTAGAAAAAGAAGTGCAAAAAGGCACAGTGTTTCTCTGAGGAGGTCTTACAAATAGCTGAGAAAAGAAGAGAAGCAAAAGGCAAAGGAGTAAACGGAAAATATGCTCATCTGAAAGTAGAGTCCCAAGAACAGAAAGAAGAGATAAGAAAACCTTCCTCAGTGAACAATGCAAAGAAGCAGAGGAAAAGAATAGAATGGGAAAGACTAGAGATCTCTTCAAGAAAATTGGAGATACTAAGGGAAAGTTTCATGCAAAGATGGGCTCAATAAAAGACAGAAATGGTATAGACCTAACAGAAGCAGAAGATATTAAGAAGAGGTGGCAAGAATACACAGAAGAGCTCTACAAAAGATATCTTAATGACCTGGATAACCACGACGGTGTGATCACTCACCTAGAGCCAGACATCCTGGAATGCAAAGTCAAGTGGGCCTTAGAAAGCATCACTATGAACAAAGCTAGTGGAGGTGATGGAATTCCAACTGAGCTATTTCAAATTCTAAAAGATGATGCTGTTAAAGTGCTGCACTCAATATGCCAGGAAATTTGGAAAACTCAGCAGTGGCCACCGGACAGGAAAAGGTCAGTTTTCATTCCAATTCCAAAGAAAGGCAATGCCAAAGAATGCTCAAACTACCACACAATTGCACTGATCTCACACACTAGCAAAGTAATGCTCAAAATTCTCCAAGCTACTTCAACAGTACACGAATCAAAAACTTCCAGAAGTAAAAGCTGGATTCAGAGGAACCAAAGATCAAATCACCAACATTCGTTGGATTATAGAAAACAGAAAAGAATTCCAGAAAAACATCGATTTCTGCTTCATTAACTACACTAAAGCCTTTGACTGTGTGGATCACAACAAACTGTGGAACATTCTTAGAGATGGGAATACCAACCGAGCTTACCTGTGTCCTGAGAAGTCTGGATGCAGGTCAAGAAGCCACAGTTAGAACCAGACATGGAACAGTGAACTAGTTCCAGATTGGGAAAGGAGTATGTCAAGGCTGTATATTGCCACCCTGTTTATTTAATTTATATGCAAAGTACATCATGAGAAATGCCAGGCTGGATGAAGCAGAAGCTGGAATCAAGATTGCCAGGAGAGACATCAATAACCTCTGATTAGCAGATGACAGCACCATTGTGACAGAAAGGGAAGAGGAAATAAACAGCCTCTTGATGAAAGTGAAAGAGGAGAGTGAAAGAGCTGGCTTAAAGCTCAAGATTCAAAAAATGAAGATCATGGCATCTGGTCCCATCGCTTGATGGCAAATAGATGGGGAAACAATGGAAACAGTGACAGACATTATTTTCTTGGGCTCCAAACACTGCAAATAGTGACTGCAGCCATGAAATTAAAAGACACTTGCTCCTTGGAAGAAAAGTTATGATAAACCTAGACAGCATATTAAAAAGCAGAAACATTACTTTGCCAATACAGGTTTGTATAGTGAAAGGTATGTTTATTCCTGTAGTCAGTACGGATGTGAGAGTTGGACCATAAAGAAGGTTGAATTGATGTTTTGAAGTGTGGTGTTGGAAAAGGCTCTTGAGAGTCCCTTTTACTGCACAGAGATCAAACGAGTCAATCCTAAAGGAAATCAACCCTGAATATTCATTGGAAGGACTGATGATGAAGCTCCAATACTTTGGCCACCTGATGCAAAGAGCCGACTCATTAGAAATACCCTGATGCTGTGAAAGATTGAAGGCAGGAGAAGGGGATGACAGAGGATGAGATGGTTGAATGGTGTCACTGACTCAATGGACATGAGTTTGAGAAGCTCCTGGAGACGGTGAAGGACAGGAAAGCCTGTTATACTGCAGTCCATGGGTTGCAAGGAGTCAGACATGACTGAAGAACATAAATAACAACTGGGAGCTGGAGAGGTAAGCAGAAGGCACATTTCTAGGACAGGGGAGCCCTCAATTGCATGGGTCCAGTTTGCTGGTTCACCTCTCTAACCCGTGATCAACTCTCACGATCTCAGAGGCTCCCTCTCCCTGGGCTCTCACCGGCATGGAGGTGGCTCCTCTGGTGGCTCCCTGGCTGCACTGGAGGCATATGCCACAGCAACAATAGAGTCATTTGCAAAAGAGAACACAGGTGAAGACAGTGATTCGCCAAATCAATGACAACTTTTCTGCCAAGAATCTTGTCGTCCAAATCATTGACCTACTACTTCCCCCATGTAGGAAGTGAGATCACTCATGGTGTTAACTTGTGCCCTTTTGTAACTTAATAAAGATGACACGTTAACAGCCTCATCAGTAGGAACACACTATATTCAATTTGGATAATGACACCAATGTTTCCTTACAAGGCAGTGATCATGTCCAAGGCCAGTGTACTTTGGAGGTCAGCTTTTCTCATTAGAGGCATGTCAGCATCCCATCACCTCATGGCCAACAGAAGAGGGAAAAGTGGAAGCAGTGACAGATTTTATTTTCTTGGACTGCAAAACCACTGTGGACAGAGACTGCAGCAATGAAATTAGAAGATACTTGTTCCTTGGAGAGAAAGCTATGATAAACCTAGACAGCATATTAAAATATTGAAAAGCAAAGATATCACTTTGCTAACAAAGGGCCATATAGTCAAAGCTATGATTTGTCTGGTAGTTATCTATGGATGTGAGAGTTGGACCATAAAGAAAGCTGAGTGCCAAAGAATTGATGCTTTTGAATTGTGGTGTTGGAGAAAACTCTTGAGAGTCCCTTGGACTGCAAGGAGATCAAACCAGTCAATCCTAAAGGAAGTCAGTCCTGAATATTCATTGGAAGGACTGATGCTGAAGCTTCAATACTATGGCCACCTGATGCAAAAAGCTGACTCATTGGAAAAGATCCTGATGTTTGCAAAGATTGACATCAAAAGGAGAAGGGGAGAGCAGAGGATGAGATGGTTAGATAGCATCATCAACTCAATGCACATGAATCTGAGCAAAATCTGGGAGATAGTGAAGAACGGGGAGCCTGGCATGCTGCAGTCCATGGGTTGCAAAGATTTGAATAAGACTTAGTAACTGAACAACAAGCACATAGTAAGAACAGGCTTTGTTGGCCTCCATTCCAGACTTGTTAGGTGAATTTGTCAAAGACTTCTATGTATTCTATACCTTCTAGAAATTAAGTAATTTTGCATCTGTATTCAACAAATTATGATTGAAATGAACTTTTGGTTCTTCATGGATTATGGACACATAACTTTACAACTGACTGCTGTGTCAGGAACATGCCTCCTTTGACCTTGAGGGCTCATTACTCAACACTTCTGGAACTCCTCTGATGGAGTCATCTTTGAACTTAAATGCCACAGTGGAAAACTTGTCTCTGATTTGTAGATTCTTTTTATTTTCATCCAGAAGCATGCTTCCAAATTTGATCATTGACCCTATTCACCAGGTTTAGACGCTGTCAAAATCCATTCTCAGTAGGTCAAGTAGTGATCTCCAAGAACAGTCAGGTGAGAGGCAACTGTCACCCTATTGGGTGGGGCACACAGTGGAGTCCATGTGGAGCCTCCCTTGTTAAATCACATGGTTACATACAGATCACCCTCTTGACTAAGGAGGCCATTGCTCTAGAGAAGAACCCCAAGAATTTCTCAGTTCTAGAAGTTGTCCTTATCATCAAAATGTCCTCTTTTCTTAAAAAGCACTTTTCTCTTTAACCCTTCAAATACCTACTGAATTAGCTGAAGAACTAAACTTCACAGAACCAGTTTCTAGATCCTTCCTTCAGCGGCTGCACTGTGCAGTAGCAGCTGAGAGGAGACACCCCAAGTCCAAGGTCAGGAGCGGTGGCATGAGGAGATACCTCACGTCCAAGGTCAGGAATGGCGACCAAGAGGAGATACCCCATGTCTACCCCACATCCAAGGTAAGAGAAATCCCAGTAAGACGGAAGGCACTGGGAGAGGGCATCAGAGGGCAGACAGACTGGAACCACAATCACAGACAACTAGCCAAACTGATCACACGGACCACAGCCTTGTCCAACTCAATGAAACTAAGCCATGCAGTGTGGGGCCACTCAAGATGGACGGGTCATGGTGGAGAGGTCTGACAGAATGTGGTCCACTGGAGAAGGGAATGGGAAACCACTTCAGTATTCTTGTCTTGCAAACCCCATGAACAGTATGAAAAGGCAAAAAGATATGACACTGAAAGATGAACTTCCCAGGTCGGTAGATGCCCACTGGAGATCAGTGACGAAGTAACTCCAGAAAGAATGACAACACCCAGTTGTGGATGTGACTGGTGATAGAAGCAAGGTCCAATGCTGTAAAGAGCAATATTGCATAGGAACCTGGAATGTCAGGTCCATGAATCAAGGCAAATTGGAGGTAGTCAAACAGGAGATGACAAGAGTGAACATTGACATTCAAGGAATCAGAGAACTAAGATGGACTGGAATGGGTAAATTTAACTCAGATGACCATTATATCTACTACTGCAGGCAGGAATCCCTTAGAAGAAACGGAATAGCCTATATACTCAACAAAACAGTCCAAAATGCAGTACTTGGGTGCAATCTCAAAAACGACAGAATGATCTCTGTTCATTTCCAAGGCAAACCATTCAATATCATGGTAATCCAAGTCTATGCCCCGACCAGTAATGCTGAAGAACCTGAAGTTGAATGGTTCTATGAAGATGTACAAGACCTTCTAGAACTAACATCCAAAAAAGATGTCCTTTTCATTATAGGGGACTGGAATGCAAAAGTAGGAAGTCAAGAAACATCTGGAGTAACAGGCAAATTTGGCCTTGAAGTACAGAATAAAGCAGGGCAAAGCCTAACAGAGTTTTGCCATGAAAATGCACTGGTCATAGCAAACACCCTCTTCCAACAACACAAGAGAAGACTCTACACATGGACATCACCAGATGGTCAACACTGAAGTCAGATTGATTATATTCTTTGCAGTCAAAGATGGAAAAGCTCTAGACAGTCAGCAAAAACAAGACCGGGAGCTGACTGTGGCTCAGATCATGAGCTCCTTCTTGCCAAATTCAGACTTAAATTGAAGAAAGTAGGGAAAACCAGTAGACCATTCAGCTATGACCTAAATCAAATCCCTTAGGATTATACACAGAAAGTGAGAAACAGATTTAAGGGACTGGATCTGATAGACAGAGTACCATGATATTGTAGAGGAGACAGGAATCAAGACCACCCCAAAGAAAAAGAAATCCTAAAAAGCAAAATGGCTGTCTGGGGAGGCCTTACAAATAGTTGTGCAAAGAAGGGAAGTGAAAAGGAAAGGAGAAATGGAAAGATATACCCATTTGAATGCAGAGTTCCAAAGAATAGCAAGGAGAGATCAGAAAGACTTCCTCAGAGATCAATGCAAAGAAATAGAGGAAAACAACAGAATGGAAAAGACTAGAGACTCTTCAAGAAAATTAAAGATACCAAGGGAACATTTCATGCAAAAATGGGCTTGATAAAGGACAGAAATGGCATGGACCTAACAGAAGCAGAAGATATTAAGAAGAAGTGGCAAGAATACACAGAAGAACTGTACAAAGAATATCTTCACAACCCAGATAATCACGATGGTGTGATCACTTGCTTGGAGTCAGATATACTGGAATGTGAAGTCAAATGGGCCATAGGATACATCACTAGGAACAAAGCTAGTGGAGGTGATGGAATTCCCATTGAGCTATTTCAAACCCTGAAGGATAATGCTGTGAAAGGGCTGCACTCAATATGCCAGCAAATTTGGAAAACTCAGCAGTGGCCACAGGACTGGGAAAGGTCAGTTTTCATTCCAATCACAAAGAAAGGCAATGCCAAAGAATGCTCAGACTACCTCACAATTGCACTCATTTCACACACTAGTAAAGTAATGCTTAAAATTCTCCAAGCCAGGCTTCAGCAATACATGAACTGCGAACTTCCTGATGTTCAAGCTGGTTTTAGAAAAGGCAGAGGAACCAGAGATCAAATTGTCAACATCCGCTGGATCATGGAAAAAGCAAGAGAGTTCCAGAAAAACATCTATTTCTGCTTTATTGCGTAGGCCAAAGTCTTTGACTGTGTAGATCACAATAAATTGTGGCAAATCCTAAAGAGATGGGAATACCAGACCACCTGACCTACCTCTTGAGAAACCTGTATGCATGTCAGGAAGCAACAGTTAGAACTGGACATGGAACAACAGACTGTTTCCAAATAGGAAAAGGAGTACGTCAAGGCTGTATATTGTCATCCTGCTTATTTAACCTCTATGCAGAGTACGTCATGAGAAATGCTGGGCTGGAGGAAGCACAGGCTGGAATGAAGATTGCCAGGAGAAATATCAATAACCTCAGATATGCAGATGACACCACCTTTATGGCAGAAAGTGAAGAACTAAAGAGCCTCTTGAAGAAGGTGAAAGAGGAGAGTGAACAAGTTGGCTTAAAGCTCAACATTCAGAAAACTAAGATCATGGCATCTGGTCCCATCACTTCATGGCAAATAGATGGGGAAACAGTGGCTGACGTTATTTTCCCTGGCTCCAAAATCACTGCAGATGTTGATTGCAGCCATGCAATTAAAAGACACTTACTCCTTGGAAGGAAAGTTATGACCAACCTAGACAGCATATTCAAAAGCAGAGACATTACTTTGCCAACAAAGGTCCATCTAGTCAAGGCTATGATTTTTCCAGTGGTCATATATGGATGTGAGAGTTGGACTATAAAGAAAGCTGAGCGCCAATGAATTGATGCTTTTGAACTGTGGTGTTGGAGAAGACTCTTGAGAGTCCCTTGGACTGCAAGGAGATCCAACCAGTCCATCCTAAAGGAGATCAGTCCTAGGTGTTCATTGGAAAGACTGATGCTTAAGCTGAAAATCCAATACTTTGGCCACCTGTTGCAAAGAGCTGACTCATTTGAAAAGACGCTGATGCTGAGAAAGATTGAAGGCAGGAAGAGAAGGGGATGACAGAGGATGAGATGTTTGGATGGCATCACCGACTCAATGGACATGGAATTGGGTGGATTCTGGGAGTTTTTGATGGACAGGGAGGCCTGCTGTGCTGCTGTTCATGGGGTCGCAAAGAGTTGGATACGACTGAGTGACTGAACTGAATTGACTGAATGAATCATTCACAAGGAAATTTCTGTAAGAATTGTGTTATAGCAAATAGCAGTTGGGGCCTGCAGTGTTATTTCACATATACTATGAATGTTTTCTCACAATGGGCTTCCCTTCCATGTTGCCTTTACTTCATTCATAATATTTATTATGAACCTTAGAAAAAGCATGTATTTGAGATGTTATTTCCAGCAGATTTAATCTCCAATCCGTTTCTCCCTAAATTTCACCAATGCAATACTCTCAGTCCCTTTCAGAGACAAAACAAAGGACAACTGTAAAAATTCCAGATATTTGAGTTTGAGTTATCTTCCATAATTACTTATAATATGAAATCATCCCTCTATCACTGAAATTTTGCAATTTGAGTTTGAGTTATCTGCCATATTTATAAATACTGTAAAGTCATCCCTCTATTTTTGAATCTTTGCAATTATTTTAGCAGGTCAGAAACTTTTATCTGCTCACTGTCAATGTCACAGTGTATGTGGGTAAACTTTTCCCAGAGATTTCAACAGTCAAGTGAGACTTTCCTCCTGGCAGGGGATGAAAAAAATAAACAAATGAAACAATAATCAGGAAATTCTTTGAAATAGAAAAAGAAGTCGGTATCATAGGCTCAGCTGGTAAAGAATCCACCTGCAATGCAGGAGACCTGGGTTCAATCCCTGGGTTGGGAAGACTCCCTGGAGAAGGGAAAGGCTACCCACTCTAGGATTCTGGCCTGGAGAATTCCATGGATTGTAAAGGCCATAAGGTCGCAAAGAATTGGACATGACTAAGTGACTTTCACACACACACACACACACACACACACACACACACACACACATCATAAGATGTATCTGTCAGGACTCTAGCAGAAAAGAGATGGCCTAGTATAATGAAATACTTGGAGTAGACGCTAGTGAAGGGGCTGCCTACAAGCTGTGGCTACAAGGTTTACAAATGACAAGTGAGAGAGCTAGTAACAGTGAAGAAAAAACATCCATACCCTAAGAGGTGAACAAAGCTGGAATGCAGAGAGTTGGGTAATAAGGCCTACAGGAGAGGAGCTATGACCTTTGGCAACTAGTCAGAGATGACCTGCAGGTAGGGAGAATGGAGAACAGATACCCTGACCTTGCTTTTCTGCCCTCAAGAGATCTCCTGCTTGAGATCTCTGCCAAAGGGGTTTGGCAGAAACCAAGCAGAGGTCAGAGAGCAAGAGATCCCATTGATGCTGTCCATGTAGATCAGCCTCCCATGCAAGAAGTTAGAGTGAAGAGGGGTGAAGTGTTGGTGTGCAGAAGCAAATGAAAAATATTTGGCACAGAAGGGATTTTTTTTAAGTTACAGTCAGGAACACTTTAAGTTAGGATGGTACCTTAAAACAGGAGAGAGAAAAACACTAAGAGAATTTACTTCCACATCTCCACCAACCACAGAATAATGGTGCCAGAGAAGCCCATGCTGCATTGGCGTGGTTCTCTTAACAAAGTTCTCATAGGTGTGGATTGAAATAACACACCAGTGGGGCCTACACTTAATGTATGCAGGGTTTCTCATTTGAATTTCCTAAATTGAATCTCTGAACTCTACAAAATGAATCATTACCTGGTTGTGTCAATTTCACAAACTCTTAAATTCATTGGCATTCTGTGTGAGGACAAGTGGGAGCCAGGAGTGCTGGGCAATGAGCTACAGAGACATTTAATTGTGGTTGACACTCACTCCTTAACAAACCATCCCCAAACTTAGTGGTTTAAAACAACAGCAATCATTTATTCTTCTCATGAATTTGCAGTTTGGGTAGGGCCCCGTGGGAATGGCTCATCTTTGCTCTTTGCAGTTTCATCAGTTGGCAGCTAGGGAATTCACTCTGTGTTGCCACTTGCCTAGCCAGCAAGTGGTTCTGGCTGGCAGATGAAATATCAGCCAGGGAGTGGGCCAGTGACTTCAGGTCCTCTTCCTGGGGGCTACTTGGCTTCTACTTGGGCTTCCTCACAAGATGGTGGGCAAATTCCAAGGGTAACCACCATGGGAGAGCAAGGAGGCATTTTTACCTATCTAACCTTAGAAGTCTTTTCCAATGTGTCACCTCTTCACATTAGGTGGCCAAAGTACTGGAGTTTCAGCTTTAGCATCATTCCTTCCAAAGAACACCCAGGACTGATCTCCTTTAGAATGGACTGGTTGGATCTCCTTCAACCTTAGAAGTCACATGGTGTTGCTTCAGCCACCCACTATTTCTCAAAGCAGTCACAAAGTCCATTCAATTTCAAGGTAGGGGACATAGACCCATAACTCAATGGAGAGAGTAAGGTTAGACTGTAAGAAGAAATCAGAAATAAGACATGGTTTTAACCATTTTAGGAAAACACAAAGTCCCATATTAACAAGAAAGGGATTCCCTGGTGCCTCAGATGGCGAAGAGCCTGCCTACAATGTGGGAGACCCAAGTTCCATCCCTGGGTTGGGAAGATCCCCTGGAGAAGGAAAGGGCAACCCACTCCAGTATTTCTGCCTGGAAAATCCCATGGACAGAGAAGCCTGGCAGGCTACAGTCCATAGGGTTGAAAAGAGACGGACACAACTAAGTGACTTCACTTTTACTTTCATATTAACAAGCTATAGTAAATTGAGAAGTAAAAATGAAATTACAGTACATTACCTCCACAACATTTGCCATATTTTTGAAAGCATGTTTTTAATCTTGTTGAAAACGTCTTGCAATATACTCTTCCCAGCTTCTTCCCTTACATTTTTCATTTGTTCATTATACTTGTCTGTTATCGCCTTTATTTTTTTCATCTTTTCTTCTGGTGGTTTATGGGCACATTCCACTTCTACTTGTTCAATTTGCATGTTAAATGTCAGCTAGTTCATCATCAAGTATTCCTCCTGTTGTCTCAGCTTTTGGTCTATGTCCTTATAAATGGGGTCAGAAAAGTAAGCCCCTTGGTTGTTCTGCTCCATCTTGTCTATCAGCTCCACCAGCTCCTGCACCTGAGCTTCCTTCTCAGCCTGCTCTGTGTTTTTGCTGCTATCAAAAGCACAGCAGCAGTCTCCACACTCCTGCAGGAGGCTTTGTAGGTTTCCATCTGAACCCTCCAGAAAATTGCTCAGGCTCTGGTCCTCCAGCTCCTCTTTGCGAGTGAATAAGATGATCATATACTTCATGGCTGCTTCCCCAAACAAAGCCTTGACCAACGCCACGGTTTGCTGCTCTTCCTGTGTGTAGCGGCCCAGCTGCAGGACCAAGACGATGGCGTGAGGCCCGGGACAGGAGGCGAGGACACATCGGCTGATTTCCCTGTAGGTGGTGTTCAGGCTCTCCTTGGTGTCAAAGAGGCCTGGGGTGTCAACAACAAGAAGCTCTCTCCCCTTCCATTCCCAGGATGCTTTCTGACAAGTTTTGGTAACAGCTTGGGCAGCAACCCTAGAGTCAAATACTTTCCCCCGAGGATAGTGTTTGCAGTCGCACTTTTCCCACATCCGGTCTTCCCTACCAACACGATCCTCAGAGCGTTGTTAGGGGTGGTAGCCATGTTTACATCAAGAGTCTCGGCAGTACTTAGACTCCACCTTAAGAAAAGGAAGGAGAGGGGAAAAGAGTCAATTGAGGTAAGTAGGAACCATTCTCAAGTCTTTTTTTAACTTCTTTTGCCTCCCTGAACAGAA
>NW_017189831.1:0-27238 GCF_001704415.2 Capra hircus | reverse complement strand
AGAATTCTGAGAGGTGGATCATAGAGGATCCTGCTGTATTTATGTCGGAGAGTGTTTTGCCTATAGTTCTCCTCTAGGAGTTTTATAGTTTCTGGTCTTACATTTAGAGATCTTTAATCCATTTTGAGTTTATTTTTTGGTGTGTGGTGTTAGAAAAGTGATCTAGTTTCATTCTTTTACAAGTGGTTGACCAGTTTTCCCAGCACCACTTGTTAAAGAGATTGTCTTTACTCCATTGTATATTCTTGCCTCCTTTGTCAAAGATAAGGTGTCCATATGTGTGTGGATTTATCTCTGGGCTTTCTATTTTGTTCCATTGAATATATTCTGTCTTTGTGCCAGTACCATACTGTCTTGATGACTGTGGCTTTGTAGTAGAGCCTAAGTCAGCAAGTTGATTCCTCCAGTCCATTCTTCTTTCTCAAGATTGCTTTGGCAATTCGAGGTTTTTTGTATTTCCATACAAATCTTGAAATTATTTGTTCTAGTTCTGTGAAAAATATGGCTGGTAACTTGATAGGGATTGCATTGAATTTGTAAATTGCTTTGGGTAGTATCTCATTTTCACTATATTGATTCTTCCGATCCATGAACATGGTATATTTCTCCATCTATTAGTGTCCTCTTTGATTTCTTTCATCAGTGTTTCATAGTTTTCTATATATAGGTCTTTAGTTTCTTTAGGTAGATATATTCCTAAGTATTTTATTCTTTTCGTTGCAATGGTGAATGGAATTGTTTCCTTAATTTCTTTTTCTACTTTCTCATTATTCATGTATAGGAATGCAAGGGATTTCTGTGTGTTGATTTTATATCCTGCAACTTTACTATATTCATTGATGAGCTCTAGTAATTTTCTGGTGGAGTCCTTAGGGTTTTCCATGTAGAGGATCATGTCATCTGCAAACAGTGAGAGTTTTACTTCTTTTCCAATTTGGATTCCTTTTATTTCTTTTTCTGCTCTGATTGCTGTGGCCAAAACTTCCAGAACTATGTTGAATAGTAGTGGTGAAAGTGGACACCCTTGTCTTGTTCCCTGACTTTAGGAGAAATGCTTTCAATTTTTCACCATTGAGGATAGTGTTTGCTGTGGGTTTGTCATATATAGCTTTTATTATGTTGAGGTATGTTCCTTCTATTCCTGCTTTCTGGAGAGTTTTTATCATAAATGGATGTTGAATTTTGTCAAAGGCCTTCTCTGCATCTATTGAGATAATCATATGGTTTTTATTTTTCAATTTGTTAATGTGGTGAATTACATTGATTGATTTGTGGATATTGAAGAATCCTTGCATCCCTGGGATAAAGCCCACTTGGTCATGGTGTATGATCTTTTTAATGTGTTGTTGGATTCTGATTGCTAGAATTTTGTTGAGGATTTTTGCATCTATGTTCATCAGTGATATTGGCCTGTAGTTTTCTTTTTCTTGTGACATCTTTGTCAGGTTTTGGTATTAGGGTGATGGTGGCCTCATAGAATGAGTTTGGAAGTTTACCTTCCTCTGCAATTTTCTGGAAGAGTTTGAGTAGGATAGGTGTTAGCTCTTCTCAAAATTTTTGGTAGAATTCAGCTGTGAAGCCGTCTGGACCTGGGCTTTTGTTTGCTGGAAGATTTCTGATTACAGTTTCAATTTCCATGCTTGTGATGGGTCTGTTAAGATTTTCTATTTCTTCCTGGTTCAGTTTTGGAAAATTGTACTTTTCTAAGAATTTGTCCATTTCTTCCACGTTGTCCATTTTTTTGGCATACAACTGCTGATAGTAGTCTCTTATGATCCTTTGTATTTCTGTGTTGTCTGTTGTGATCTCTCCATTTTCATTTCTAATTTTATTGATTTGATTTTTCTCTCTTTGCTTCTTGATGAGTCTGGATAATGGTTTGTCAATTTTATTTATCCTTTCAGAGAACCCGCTTTTGGCTTTGTTGATTTTTGCTATGGTCTCTTTTGTTTCTTTTGCATTTATTTCTGCCCTAATTTTTTAAGATTTCTTTCCTTCTACTAACTCTGGGGTTCTCCAATTCTTCCTTTTCTAGTTGCTTTAGTTGTAGAGTTAGGTTATTCATTTGACTTTTTTCTTGTTTCTTGAGGTATGCCTGTATTGCTATGAACTTTCGTCTTAGCACTGCTTTTATAGTGTCCCACAGGTTTTGGGTTGTTATGTTTTCATTTTCATTAGTTTCTATGCATATTTTGATTTCCTTTTTGATTTCTTCTGTGATTTGTTGGTTATTCAGAAGCGTGTTGTTCAGCCTCCATATGTTGGGATTTTTAATAGTTTTTCTCCTGTAATTGAGATCTAATCTTAATGCATTATGGTCAGAAAAGATGCTTGGAATGATTTCGATAGTTTTGAATTTATCAAGGTTAGATTTATGTAATCTATCCTGGAAAAGGTTCCATGAGCACTTGAGAAAAAGGTGAAATTCATTGTTTTGGGGTGAAATGTCCTATAGATATCAATTAGGTCTAACTGGTCTATTATATCATTTAAAGTTTGTGTTTCTTTGTTAATTTTCTGTTTAGTTGATCTGTCCATAGGTGTGAGTGGAGTATTAAAGTCTCCCACTATTATTGTGTTATTGTTGATTTCCCCTTTCATACTTGTTAGCATTTGTCTTACATATTGTGTGCTCCTATGTTGGGTGCATATATATTTATAATTGTTATATCTTCTTCTTGGATTGATCCTTTGATCATTATGTAGTGGCCTTCTTTGTCTCTTTTCACAGCCTTTGTTTTAAAGTCTATTTTATTGGAGATGAGTATTGCTACTCCTGCTTTCTTTTGGTCTCTATTTGTGTGGAATATCTTTTTCCAGCCCTTCACTTTCAGTCTGTATGTGTCCGTTGTTTTGAGGTGGGTCTCTTGTAGGCAGCATATATAAGGATCTTGTTTTTGTATCCATTCGGCCAGTCTTTGCCTTTTGGTGGGGGCATTCAACCCATTTATGTTTAAGGTAATTATTGATACGTGTGATCCCATTGCCATTTACTTTATTTTCTTGGGTTCGGGTTTATATGCCCTTTTTGTGTTTCCTGTCTAGAGAATATCCTTTAGTATTTGTTGGAGAGCTGGTTTGGTGGTGCTGAATTCTCTCAGCTTTTGCTTGTCTGTAAAGCTTTTGATTTCTCCTTTGTATTTGAATGAGATGCTTGCTGGGTACAGTAATCTGGGCTATAGGTTATTTTCTTTCATCACTTTAAGTATGTCTTGCCATTCCCTCCTGGCCTGAAGAGTTTCTATTGAAAGTTCAGCTGTTATCCTTATGGGAATCCCCTTGTGTGTTATTTGTTGTTTTTCCCTTGCTGCTTTTAATATTTGTTCTTTGTGTTTGGTCTTTGTTAATTTGATTAATATGTGTCTTAGGGTGTTTTGCCTTGGGTTTATCCTTTTTGGAACTCTCTGGGTTTCTTGGACTTGGGTGATTATTTCCTTCCCCATTTTAGGGAAGTTTTCAACTATTGTCTCCTCAAGAATTTTCTCATGGTCTTTCTTTTTGTCTTCTTCTTCTGGGATTCCTATAATTCCAATGTTGGAGCGTTTCATATTGTCCTGGAGGTCTCTGAGGTTGTCCTCATTTCTTTTAATTCGTTTTTCTTGTTTCCTCTCTGATTCATTTATTTCTACCATTCTATCTTCTATTTCACTAATCCTATCTTCTGCCTCTGTTATTCTACTATTTGTTGCCTCCAGGGTGTCTTTGATCTTATTTATTGCATTATTCATTATATATTGACTCTTTTTTATTTCTTCTAGGTTCTTGTCGAACCCTTCTTTCATCTTCTCAACCCTTGTCTCCAGGCTATTTATCTGTGATTCCATTTTGATTTCAAGATTTTGGATCATTTTCACTATCAATATTCGGAATTCTTTCTCAGGTAGATTCCCTATCTCCTCCTCTTTGGTTTGGTTTGGTGGGCATTTCTCCTGTTCCTTTACCTGCTGGGTATTCCTCTGTCTCTTCATCTTGGTTATATTGCTGCATTTGAGGTGGCCTTTCTATCTTCTGTGGAGTTCTCTTTATTATGGAGTTTCCTCACTGTGGGTGGGGTTGTATCAGTGGCTTGTCAAGGTTTCTTGGTTAGGGAAGCTTGTGTTGGAGTTCTGGTGGGTGGAGCTGGATTTCTTCTCTCTGGAGTGCTATGAATTGTCCAGTAATGGGTTGTGAGACGTCAATGGTTTTGGAGTAGTTTTGAGCTGCCTGTATATTGAAGCTCAGGGGGGTGTTCCTGTGTTGCTGGAGAATTTGCGTGGTATGTCTTGCTCTGAAACTTGTTGGCCCTTGGGTGGTGCTTGGTTTCAGTGTAGGTATGGGGGTGTTTGATGAGCTCCTGTTGATTAATGTTCCCTGGAGTCAGGATTTCTCTGAGGTTCTTAGGATTTGGACTCAAGCCTCCTGTTTCTGGTTTTCAGTTTTATTTTTACCCTAGCCTCAGGACTTCTCCATCTATAGAGCACTGATGATAAAGCATCTAGGTTAAAGAAGAAAGGTTTCTCCACATTGAGGGTCACCCATAGAAGTTCACTGAGTTACACGGAGAAGAGAAGAGGGAGAGGGTAGTTAGAGGTGACTGGAATGAGATAAGGTGGGATCAAAAGAGGAGAGAGCAAGCTAGCCAGTAATCACGTCCTTATGTACACTCCACAGTCTGGACCACTCAGAGGTGTTCACGGAGTTATACAGGGAAGAGGAGAGGGAGGAAGTAGACAGAGGTGGCCAGGAGGATAAAAGAGGGAAATGAAAGGGAGAGAGAGAGATCCAGCCAGTAACCAGTTCCCTGAGTGTTCTCCATCTTCTGGAACACACAGAGATTCACATGGTTGGGTAGAGAAGAGAAGGGGGAGGGAGGAGACAGAGGACATCTGGTGGAGAAAAAGGAGAGTCCAAAGGAGGGGAGAGTGGTCAAGCCAGTAATCTCACTCTCAGGTAAAATTGGGTACTGAAGATAGGGTTTTTACATGTACAAAATTGACAACAAATACCAAAAGCAAAGATTAAAAGTCTGTAGTAGAGATTGGATTTTCAAAAATACAATATTAAAGAAAAGAAGAAGAGGAAGAGGAAAAAAAGAAAGAAAAAACAAACAAACAAAAAACAAAGCCACAAGAATTATTAAAAATAATAATTAGAGAAATAGAGTACTTAAAAATTTAAGAAAGTTAAAAAAAAGAGGAAAAAGAAAAAGAAGAAAAAACAATCACGCAACCCCATCAACTCAAAAAAAAAAGAAAAGATTATAAAAGTAGTAAAGGTATACTGGCCCTTTCTCTGGTGTTGTGGGCTGTGTGGGGTCACTTCCAAGGCAGTTCCTTCTGTTTAACTTCCTCTGGTTCTTGGTCTCTTCAGTGTTGATTTCCATCTTGACACAGGGAGGGCGGTGGTGGACAACTAGGTTCACTATTCAGTCGCGCTGTGGGGAGGGAGGGATGCTGCAAACAAATATTACTGGTGTGTGCTTGCAGTGTCTCATCCACTCTGGGCTTGCCCCTGCTCGCGGTGCACACCGCTCAGGCTCTATGTAGCTCTGCCGGGGAACCGTCTGAGGCCGGCCCCAGGCTTCATGCACCTCCCCGGTCTAAGCCGCTCAGGCTCAGCGCTCAGGAAGCCCTCAGAGGCGCAGATTTGGTTGGCTGCGTTTTGTGCCCTTCCCAGGCCCGAGTAGCCCAGGAGTTGGGCGAGCGCGGTCGCTGCGACTGTGGCCTCTCCCTGTTGCTCAGTTTCCTGGGAGTACCGCTGGCGTTCCTTCTCAGGAGGATGATGACCGTCCAGAGCCCCAGAAGTCTTAGTTAACAGAGAAGCCTGCTTGCATTTTGGTAGGTAATGTCTCTCTTGGGCTGCGATTGCCCCCTTCCAGCCCTTAAGGCTCTGGCTGCCTGTCACCGGAGGGGGATGGTCTGCAGCCTGCTATTTCTGATCCGTCCTTTGTTCTGTGCACGGTCCTGGCAGTGTCTTATGTTCGAGCGTTTCGCCTGGTAGCTATCCCACAGTGTGGTTTGCTAGCCCAAGTGAGTTCGCTCTGTCCACGCACGGGGCGTTCCGGCCCGATTCTCAAAAAAGCACTGCAGCCCGCGCCTTCCGCGGCCCGAGTCTTAAAAAGCACTGCTGGCTGCGCCTCCCACGTCTCCCTGCCCAGCCCCCACTTGCTACTGGCGGACGCAGGCGTCTGCCCTGCTTTTCCGCTGGGGGAGTTACTGTTGGGCTCGTAATCTGTTGGTTTTAATTATTTATTTATTTTTCCTTCCTGTTATGTTGCCCTCTGTGCTTCCAAAGCTTGTCACAGACTCGGCTGCGAGACTGTTTCCTGGTGTTTGGAAACTTCTCTTTTTAAGAGTCTCTTCCAGGGACGGGATTCCCTTCCCGGGACGGCGCTCCCTCCCTACCTCCTTTGTCTCTTTTTTCGTCTTATTATATTTTTTCCTACCTGTTTTTGAAGCCAATGATCTGCTTTGCTGGGTGCCTGATGTCCTCTGCCGGCATTCAGAAGTTGTTTTGTGGAATTTACTCAGCATTGAAATGTTCTTTTGATGAATTTTTGAGGGAGAAAGTGGTCTCCCCGTCCTATTCCTCCTCCATCTTAGGACCGCCCCTGCACACTCTGTCATTTTAGCTTTCTCCTCCAATTTCCTTTCTAGATAAGAATTTATGCCCTACAAAACGTCCTTTTAAACACGGCCCTATGGATGGCATCTTTGACCTCCTTATTCCTCAAGCAATAGGTAAGTGGGTTCAACATGGGGATGCCTGCAGTGTAAACCACAGACACCACTTTGTCGAGACCCAGGGAGACGCAGGCACTAGGCCGGACATAACTAAAGAGAAGAGGGCCATACAGGATAGACATGGCTGTCCCACGTGCAGAGCAGGTAGAGGAGGCTTCGCATCTCCCGTCAGCAGAGCGGATCTTCAGGATGGGGATGAGGATGTCAGTGGAGGAGCCCAGGACAGTCAGGCCACTGTAGACGCCCTCAGCTCCAGCCACGACAAAAACCACCCACTTGTTGAGACTGGTGTCAGCACACACAAGGGAAAGCAGAGGGGGCAAGTCACAGAAGAAGTGATGATGACATCGGGGCTGCAGAATGGAAGGCGAAAAGCATCACGTGTGCATCGTGGGGTTCAGGAACCCGGTGACATAGGGACCCACCACCAGCGGGACTTAGAGTCTCTGAGACATGGCGACAGAATACAACAGTGGGTTTCGGGTGTAGCCACAGCAGCCATAGGCCACGGACGCCAGAGAAAACACTCTGCTATGACGAAGAACTCAAAGTGCCCCTGATGCCAAGCACAGCCCCGGAAAGAGACGGCTTTCCGCCTCACAAAGAAGTCGGAGAGCATCTTGGGGCTCACGACAGAAGAGAAGCTCATGTCCATGGAAGACAAATGACTGAGGAAAAAGTACATGGGGCGTGAAAGCGGGAATCCATCTGTATCAGAACAATCGTACCCAAGTTTCCTGTTAGGTTGATGAGGTAGAAACTCAGAAGGAGCAGGAAAAGGCAGACCTGCAATTGAGGGCTGAAATTCAAACCTCTGAAGATGAACTCTGTGACCCTCGTGTCGCTTTCGTTAGCCGGAGACAGACTCTGGATTCCACTGGAGAAGAGAAGAGAAATTTGGTAAGCATGTCTTCAAAAAGGGAACCCAGAAAAAATAAACTAGTCCCTAGGAGAGCATGCCAAAGCCTTTGACTGTGTGGATCACAATAAACTGTGGAAAATTCTGAAAGAGATGGGATTACCAGACCACCTAACCTGCCTCTTGAGAAACCTATATGCAGGTCAGGAAGCAACAGTTAGAAGTGGACATGGAACAACAGACTGGTTCCAAATAGGAAAACGAGTACGTCAAGGCTGTATATTGTCACCTGCTTATTTAACTTATATGCAGAGTGCATCATGAGAAATGCTCGGCTGAAAGAAGCACAAGCTGGAATCAAGATTGCCAGGAGAAATATCAAAACCTCAGATATGCAGATGACACCACCCTTAGGCAGAAAGTGAAGAGGAACTAAAGAGCCTCTTGATGAAAGTGAAAGAGGAGAGCGAAAAAGTTGGCTTAAAGCTCAGCATTCAGAAAACGAAGATCATGGCATCTGGTCCCATCACTTCATGGGAAATAGATGGAGAAATGGTGGAAACAGTGTCAGACTTTATTTTTGGGGGCTCCAAAATCACTGCAGATGGTGATTGCAGCCATGAAATTAAAAGACGCTTACTCCTTGGAAGAAAAGTTATGACCAACCTAGATAGTATATTCAAAAGCAGAGATGTACTTTGCTGACTAAGGTCCTTCTAGTCAAGGCTATGGCTTTCCCAGTGGTCATGTATGGATGTGAGAGTTGGACTGTGAAGAAGGCTGAGCACTGAAGAATTGATGCGTTTGAACTGTGGTGTTGGAGAAGACTCTTGAGAGTCCCTTGGACTGCAAGGAGATCCAGCCAGTCCATTCTGAAGGAGATCAGTCCTGGGATTTCTTTGGAAGGAATGATGCTAAAGCTGAAACTCCAGTACTTTGGCCACCTCATGCGAAGAGTTGACTCACTGGAAAAGACTCTGATGCTGGGAGGGATTGGGGGCAGGAGAAGAAGGGGACGACAGAGCATGAGATGGCTGGATGGCATCACGGACTCGATGGACGTGAGTCTGAGTGAACTCCGGAAGTTGGTGATGGACAGGGAGGCCTGGCGTGCTGCGATTCATGGGGTTGCAAAGAGTCAGACACGACTGAGCGACTGAACTGAATGGAACTGAGGAGAGCATATGACTTTTAGTTGCATGCTGTGGCTAAGGAAACAGAAGTGAAATGAGGCCAGGGCAAAGGATCAGATTTGAAGCTATAATATTACAAGGTTCCATAGGAATCCATCAATATATGGGTGAGAAAACCACAGCTTAGAAACTCAAATTCCCATAACCAATAGCAGAGAAAATTCCAGAGTAAGTATCCAGCAATTCCAACTTCAGTGATGTTTACCTGAGCTCACCAGGTGGGTATGCGCCTGGTGAAGTGATGTAGGAGAGTGAAATGAAACAAGCCGAGAAGAATGAGCAGCTGCTCCGTGTTAGGCCATGTGCTGTGCACTTCGGGATTACAGCTTAAGCCTAAGTGCATGTTCTGCAAGTGCTCCGACCCTAGGAAAGTTCCTTTTCTTCACCTGTGAAATAGGAGTAATAATAGTAATACCTACCTTGTAAATTGCTGTGAGGATTAGATGAGTTAATGCCTGCAAACATCTAACCGAGTCTTATTGAGTTTCCAGTAAGTGCAGACTGATTATTGGCATTTGTGCCTTACATGTTGTCTTTAACAAACCTGCAGGCTAAACATCATATTTCCTTTTACATAGGAGCAAAATAAAAGTTTAATCCTTTTCCCTATACTAGTGACCGGCAGAAGTGGGCGTTGAGTATTACCTGTCAAAGCAGACTGTAATCTTTCTTTTTTCACACTGTAACAATGTCTCCTGTGTCTTCAAAAATCCTTTCATCTTAAAGAGGTTAAACATGTACATTGCAATAGGAGTACACAGAACACATTTTGGCTTCCTATTTTTTTGAGGCTACAGCCAATGGTCATTAGTGGGAAGCCCATAGGATACTAGAAAGCTGAGTTTAAGCATCGCTCTATGAAAACAGTACATGGAAGAAACCATGAGAAGAGCCTGAATTAGCCCAACTCTATACCCTCTATGTGTTCTTTTTTCATGCACTGTAAGTATGGCCTTGGTTAGGTCAGCTGATCTCTTTGAACCTGAGTTGCTTCATTCATTCAATGTGGCTGAAACCCCTGTAACTTGACCTCTCTACTCACTTAGAATGAGAGGGTTGATGTGTAAGTGCTCAGAAAACTGCACATACTTTAAATTTTTATTTGCCCAGGAATATTGGAGTTCAACATCACACTTATGCTAAGCACTTTTCCTTCACTTTTTATTTTGAAATTTATTATTCAACTTTAGCAAGGCTATACCTCTGAGGCCCAATAATATAGCTTGCATGATATTCTTCACTTTAGGGAAATTGAAGAGAAAGGTAGGATGGGCCGTCAAGCCGTCCACCTGTCACACTCACCACCTGTTTACACTTTCTCCAGGATCACTCAGGCACCTCATCTCAGTCTTCCGTTTGCCCTTTGCTGAAAGCTCATCAACTCCTGTCGTCAGTCTTTGTTGCTAAACCTGCTCAAGCCTTCTTTACTTTTTTTGAGATTACAGCCAATGGTCATTAGTGGGAAGCCCATAGGATACTAGAATGCTGAGTTTAAGCATCACTTTATGGAAACGGTACATGGAAGAAACCATGAGAAGAGCCTGAATTAGCCCAACTTTATACCCTTTATGTATTCTTTTTTCATGCACTGTGAGAATGGCCTTGGTTAAGTCAGCTGATCTCCTTGAACCTGAGTTGCTCAAGCGCTTATACAGGCGGTGCTGGGACTTCACTGCTGAGCGGCTTTTTCCCTGGGTGCGGCGGGCGGAGGCTCCTCTCTAGCCGCGGTGCTCAGGCTTCAGCACAGGCTCTAGAGGTGCTCGGCCTCAGTGACTGCACCCCATAGGCGCGACAGTTGCAGTGTGCAGACTCCACCATGGGCTCAATAGCTGTGCAGCACCCACGAAGCTGATCCACAGCATGTTAGATCTCCCCAGGTCAGAGGTCAGACCCGTGTCTCCTGCATTGGCAGGCGGAGTCTTTACCATTATACAACCAAGGAAGACCCTGCCCAGGCCTTCTGCATGACATTTTAATTTCTCAGTGTTTCGATGGGGATTGATGCCTAGAATAGACTACAGTGTTCCAACAGGTGAGACCACACAGGATGAGGAACTCAAGTCACTCTGGGGTTCAGGGCGCTTAGGATAACAACACCACAGCCCACAATAACCTTCTTTCAGCAAGGAGAAAGGAAATCACCCAGATGGCTCAGACTGGAATGTGAATTGAATTCAGGGCTTTTCTTTTCCCCTGTTCCTGCTGCTAAGGCATCTCTGATCCGTTTTATACTCATGTTATAATATTTTGATCCAACTGCAGAACCTGAACTTTTCTCTACCTAGGTTATCTCTTCTTAGACCTTCCTCAACCATCCATCAAAGACAAGGATCATGCCATCGTGGCCATGAGTCAAATATAAAATTTGCTTTCGATTTACTTCATTTATGTTCTCCTGAACTTGCTACAAATCAGGTAGGAAAAGGAACAGATAATGATTTAGAAGTTCTTAACTTACGTTTCAATGGGGTCCCTCTTCTTTAAAGATGGCAAGAAGAACTAAAGTGAAAACAAATCAAGCCTTTTAGCTTTCGTCTCTTCCCTTACCTTCACACATAGAATGGGTCCAGATTTTCAAAAGTCATCTGATTTTGCTTTTTGCTTTCCTCCAGAAAGAAGGTGTGGAAGACTCCACTGTAACACATACAGAGTCTTGGCCAACTAGCTGCAAGTCCCCCGAATTCATTGCGTCATTTTCTCTTTGTTCTTACTGAAGATGTCCTGTCCCCAAAGTGGACTGTATCTCGGCAAAGAACAGTTAAGGGAAAGTGCAATTAAAAGTCTGCTCCATAACCTCAGTCAGTCCAGTGAGATCTATTTTCTGATAATTTTATATTTGTTTCTAACTGGATATAGGCTCTCCATTTTCTCTAGTTCGAAGCTACACAAGGAAACTCTATGGAATCCTTTGTAAATTAAATTAGTAGACGGGACTCCTCTGGTATCCAGTGGTATCCGGTCCCATGCAGGAGGTGCAGGTTCAATCCCTGGTCAGGGAGCTAAGATCCCTTGTGCTTTGTGACCAAAAAACCAAACTAACATAAAATAGAAGCAGTATTGTAACAAACTCAATAAAGACTTTCAAAATGAGCCACATCCAAAAAAACAAAAAAAAAACCTTAAAAAATAATGAAGGGAATGTGAACACACTTTTATTGTGATTGATAAGCTGATGGTGCCACCTCGTGGCAACGTTTAACACCACCTTGCAAAGGAACTATAACAATGCTACTTACTTCACTAAGAACCTTGCCTACACTTTATTTGAACACACCCTATATTCAATATGGGGGCAATACAGCAGAAAGTGGGCTTCCCTGGTGGCTCAGACTGTAAGGAATCTGCCTGCAATGCCGGAGATGAGGATTCAGTCTCTGGGTCAGAAAGTTCCTCTGGAGAAGGGAATGACTACCCACCTCAGTACTCTTGACTGGAGAATTCCATGGACAGAGGAGCCTGGGGGGCTACACTCCACGGGTCACAAAGAGTCAGACACAATTGAGTGACTAACGCTTTCTATATGCACTGAAGCTTCCCTGGTGGCTCAATGACAAAAAGTCTGCGGGCAATTCAGGAGACACAGGTCCCATCCCTGGGTTGGAAAGATCCCCTGGAGAAGGGAATGGCAGCCCACTCCAGTATTTTTGCCTGGAGAATTCCATAGACAGAGGAGCCTGGTGGGCTACAGTCCATGGGGTCACAGAGTCAGACACGACTGAGTGATTATCACTTACAGTTCACTGTATTCACTGAGATCCTGTTAAATTGGAGATGAATAAAAAGGTGGAGGGGAATCTTTCTTTGTAATACTAAATATTTAGAATCGGGTTTATAACAGTTTAGAAAATAAGCTCATTTTGAGGGAATCTTTATTCACATGACGCTGGAGCAGGACTAGGATGAGTCTTAGAAGCTAATGTTTTGTCACATTTCTTTCAAAATACCCTGAGATAGATCTGCTGTTGTTTAGTCACTAAGTCGTGCCAGACTCTCTGCGACTCCATGGACTGTAGCCTGCCGGGCTCCTCTGTCCGTGGGATTTCCCAGGCAAGGATTCTGGAGTGGGTTGCCATTTCCTTCTTTCAGGGATCCTCCCGATTCCTGGATCGAATCCATGTCTCCTGCATTGCCAGGTGGGTTCTTTACTGCTGAGCCACTGGGGAACCCTAAGATAGAGCTCACAAATTTCTAGTGAATAAACTGCTTCAGAGTCATATATTTCCCTAGACTAAAGAAGTAGTGTTTCTCCAGGACATTCGATCAATAAGAATTCCTCTTTTCCTGGGCTACTAAAACTTTATAAAGTTTAATTAAGAACTGATTTTGTCTTATGCCTATAAAGATGATAATATGGAATTTTTATTAACTTGAAGAATATTGTACACCCATGGCTGATTCATGTGAATGTATGGCAAAAGCCACTACAATACTGTAAAGTAATTAGCCTTCAATTAAAATAAATTAATTTGCAAAAATAAAAAAATTTTAAATTATCTTACTGAAGTCTAAAAAAAGAAAGCTATTCCATTTACTTTGCAAATCAAATTTAAAAATCAACAAAACCTGCAGTCAATACTGCTATAAATGTTTTTACATAAAAAAAGAATATTGATAATAAAAATAGTAAAATATCACTTACAATCTTCTGAGCACTTTTTTATGATCTCTTACTTATTTTTATATTCATCCAGTGCCTCACATAATGTTGTCCCCATTTCACAGATGAGCAAAATAAATCTTTTGTTTAAATTATCTGTGATACTAAATACTGCTTCTTATTTTAAATTTTTCATCATGTAGTCTCACTTGGATATCCTGAAATTAACTGGGACATTCCCATTTAACTTCTCTCTTTCTGCCTCTGTCTCTGTCTCTCTGCCTCTCGCACACACAAAAATCCAAGCACATTAAAAATGAGTTTTTTTTTTTTCAGAGTGTTTCTCACATTGCTCTGGCATAGGAAATTGTGAAAATGGTGTCTTTCTCTCACCAAAATATCTTCTTTAAACCTTCCTCTCTCTTGCCTCAAAGTTTCATTTCAGATGTGTTTATCTGTCTGACCAGATCTCCCTTTTTCCTTCCTTGGCAACAGAATTACTCTTTTATTATAAATAACTTGTCCATCCTAGACCTGGTAGGGCTGTCAATCATGACACCCTGCCTCTCCCGAATTAATCATTGATGTAAGCACTTGCTCCAGCGGAGAAAACCAGTGAGGAAACCCCAACACTCTGGACACAGCCACCAGATTACTAAGCACGAGTTGGGTCAAAATCAGCATTTGTTTCTCTTGAAGTGTGTCAACTGGAGAGAGAGACAGTAAATAGAAACTATTTCTTTACTATCTTCTCTGAATATTACTCTATTTTAATGTACTAAACCTAAAAACCAAGTCAACAGTCAACCAAAGTATGGTACAGATAAGCTGTTGCCACCTCTGCCTCCAAAATGGGCACCTGGGTTAATTTGAATCAGGATTGCCTAGTCCTCTGATATAAAACTCAAAATAAGTGACTTTCAAAAAGTATTTGAAAGAATTTATTTGTATCACAATATAGGACTAATACGGTTGTACAAAGTATCAGGGATACGAATGCTTCCTCGTGGTCCAAAATGATTGCTCAAGTTCCAACCATTAAAGCCGCACAAGGGAGCTAGCTGAGAAGAAAGGCACTCTCTGAAAGGATAAGAAGACTTCCTATAGGTACCTCACAAATCTTCCACTTAGCCGTCAGGACTTAGTAACACGTCAACACCCAATTACAAAGGACGATGAGAAACGCAGTCTTTTATACTGCCTTCCCAGGTAGCACTAGTGGTAAAGATCCCACTTGTCAGTGCAGGAGACATAAGATACGCGGGTTCAATCCTTGGGCCGAGAAGATCCCCTGGAGAAGGAAATAGTAACCCACTCCAGTGATCTTGCCTGGAGAATCCCACGGACAGAGAAGAGTCAGACACAATGAAAGCAACTTAGCGCACATGCACACAGGCTTCAGTGCACCAACCAAACATAGGTCATCCGTTAAAGGTGGGCAGAATGAAATAGGGGATGCTCTTCAGTACTTTCTGCCGCAGAAGTAGATGGGGTCCGTTTGACTTCTCATCTATTGCTTTTCCTCAGTGATCTGAGTATGATGATGGCATTAATACAGTAGCTAGAAGTATAAGCTTTACTGTCTGAGGATCTGAGTTGGAACCCCCAGCCCCATTACAAACCAGCTGCATGACCCTGCCTCCACTGCAAGACACACTCCACCTCTTTATGCTCTTCTTTCACAGTAGTACTGGTCACAGTTTGATTTGTCTTTATTTGCAAGCCTCTCTCCTCTCAATGCATTACTCCCCTGATGGCTCAGAGGTTAAAACGTCTGCCTGCAATGCAGGAGACCTGGGTTGGATCCCTGGGTCGGGAAGATCCCTTGGAGAAGGAAACGGCAACCCACCCCAGTATTCTTGCCTGGAGAATCCTGTGGACAGAGGAGCCTGGTGGGCTACAGTCCATGGGGTCACAGAGTCAGATACAACTGAGCGACTTCACTTTCTTTCTTTCTTTCTTTCTGCTCTCAGTGGAATGTAAGCTCCATGTAATGCTGCCTACCAAGCATCATATTATTATAAGTCATCACAAGTGTATTTGTTAATCATATAAATTATTTTGGCAATTAAAACTCCTACTGAGAATAGTTAATAACAATAGTCCAATTAAAAGTATTTAGGATTTATGATTTAAGAATATTCCATAAGAATATTCCAAAAGATATTCCATAAGAAATCATTTCATAGAGTACATGTACATACACAGAAAGATACTGGAAGAATATAAACAAATGCTTTAACACAAATGTTCTGTACAGACCAACCATATTATATAAGGACTTTTGTTTTTTAATATCCCATTAGCTCATAAAATAAATTGTATACATCAACATATTTCTGAGTTCTACATATGCTATACAAATACATATAAACAAGAAATAACTGAAATAAACATATGAAAATATGTTTATGTGACTACTACAACTACATGTGATTTTTATCTCTTTCATGTTCTATTTTCCAAATATTTCAGAGTGATTTTAAGTACCAGCTCCAGAAGTGTCTTTTATTATTCTTCTTAGGCAACAAAAAATATATATTTTTTTAAACTTTAGTCACAAATATTTTATATTCTCATTAGTTTTTTGTTGGATTTTTACACTAAATTGTATAATAACCCAAGCAAGTTGAAATATCCTCTCAATTTTTTAAGAAAACTCCCCACCATTTTTAAAGAGTGATAAAACCCATGGTCCAAGAAAGTAATTTATGGAATCTCCAGGATGGCTCAAAACTTGTCACACCCAATGGGATCTTTTGTGAAGGATACAGACAAATCTGCTCTCTATCGGCATCAGGATATCTGACTTCAACCCCATTATGTTTGGCTTTGAAATGGTTCAAGTGAGATTTGGGGAGGGTGCAGTCACTGACCCATCACCCTGAGATCAGATGGGAGCCGCTTCCAGCCAGGTGGAAGGTCCACTGTCTGAATGAGCTCCACTTAAAGCCTCCACAGCCTTGACAAAGTAGAATGTCTACTCGGATAATCCCTGTGCTTCAGGGAATTTTCAAGCACCTGAAGAAGAGCCAAGAGCCCCTCATCCTTCCTAAAGGTTGGGTTCTGCTTCAAGAGACATTGCAGATGCTCAGGGACTCACAGTAAACACTGCATCCTCTTTCCTGACCAATTGCTCCTTCTTAAATTGTTTATAAATCTTTCTTTCTTTGATTGAAACATAAAATGAGGTATAGTTTGCCCTGATGGAGTCTCCAGACATGAGATGAACAGATTCTAAGCCTATAAGACCTACGCTGTTTCTAGCATCACTTTAGCTTCCCAGAGAGGCAAGAGTCAGTCTTTCTAGAGGAGGAGGATGAACTGTGGTTTGCATCAATTACTGCTGAGACTCAGAGTAGTCACTGGATGACCGTGAATGAATTCCCTGGCCTTTTTCTTATGTAGCTATCCTCCCAGATTGCTTCAGAGGGGCCCAGAGTCATCTCACTTGGCCTAGGGAACACGTGAGTCATGAAGGTCCCTGTAGCCTTAGGCTCACCCAGAACTACCTGGACCCAAATAACTCAGGCGTAGTAGGTTTTTGGATTCTTGCCACCTCTTCTTAATATCTTCTGCTTCTGTTAGATCCATACAATTTCTGTCCTTTACTGAGCCCATCTTTGCATTAAATGTTCCCTTGGTCCCTCTAATCTTCTTGAAGAGATCTCTAGTCTTTCCCATTCTGTTCTTTTCCTGTATTTCTTTCAACTGATCACTGAGGAAGGCTTTCTTATCTCTCCTTGCTATTCTTTGGAACTCAGCATTCAAATGGCTATATCTTTCCTTTTCTCCTTTGCTTTTCACTTCTCTTCTTTTCATACCTATTTGTAAGGCCTCCTCAGACAGCCATTTTGCTTTTTTGCATTTCTTTTCCATGGAGATAGTCTTGCTCCCTTCTCTTGTACAATGTCATGAACCTCTGTCCATATTCATCAGCCACTCTGTCTATCAGATCTAGTCCCTTAAATCTATTTCTCATTTCCACTGTATAGTCATAAGGGATTTGATTTAGGTCATACCTGAATGGTCTAGTGGTTTTCCCTACTTTCTTCAATTTAATTCTGAATTTGGCAAGAAGGAGCTCATGATCTGAGCCACAATGAGCTCCTGGTCTTGTTTTTGCTGACTGTATAGAGCTTCTCCATCTTTTGCTGCAAAGAATATAATCACTCTGATTTCAGTGTTGACCATCTGGTGATGTCCATGTGTAGAGTCTTCTCTTGTGTTGTTGGAAGAGGGTGTTTGCTATGACCAGTGTGTTCTCTTGGCAAAACTCTATTAGCCTTTGTCCTGCTTCATTCTCTACTCCAAGGCCAAATTTGCCTGTTACTCCAGGTGTTTCTTGACTTCCTACTTTTGCATTCCAGTCTCCTATAATGAAAAGGACATCTTTTTTGGGTGTTAGTTCTAAAAGGTCTGGTAGGTCTTCATAGAACCATTCAACTTCAGCTTCTTCATTGTTACTAGTCAGGGCATAGACTTGGATTACCGTGATATGGAATGGTTTGCCTTGGAAACAAACAGAGATCATTCTGTCATTTTTGAGATCACATTCAAGTACTGCATTTCAGACTCTTTTGTTGACTATGATGGCTACTCCATTTCTTCTAAGGGATTCCTGCCCGCATGAGTAGACATAATGGTCATCTGAGTTAAATTCACCCGTTCCAGTCCATTTTAGTTCACTGATTCCTAGAATGTCAACGTTCTGTCTTGCCATCTCCTGTTTGACCACTTCCAATTTGCCTTGATTCATGGACCTGACATTCCAGGTTCCTATGAAATATGGCTCTTCACAGCGTCAGACCTTGCTTCTATCACCAGTCACATCCACAACTGGGCATTGTTTTTGCTTTGGCTCCATCCCTTCATTCTTTCTGAAGTTATTTCTCCACTGATCTCCAGTAGCATATTGGGCACCTACCGACCTGGGGAGTTCCTCTTTCAGTATCCTATCTTTTTGTCTTTTCATACTATTCATGGGGTTTTCAAGGCATGAATACTGAAGTGGTTTGCCATTCCCTTCTCCAGTGGACCACATTCTGTCAGACCTCTCCACCATGACCCATCCATCTTGGGTGGCCCCACATGGCATGGCTTAGTTTCACTGAGTTAGACAAGGTTGTGGTCCATGTGATCAGACTGGCTGTTGGTTACTATGAGTGAAATGACACAGAACATACAAGACATACAAAAGACAGACAGGACGCCACTCTGGCCAGAGGAACAACTGGGCAAACTAATTGCCGTTTATTATTATAAAGCCCTCCTTAGGCAGAATTCCAGACGTAAGAATAAGCCTTTTCAGTACAGTGCAGGTGCATACATGTTATCGTATAGCAAAGGAGAGTGAAATCTCTGTCTACTGAAGAGTCTGCCCAAAGCCCTCATCTCCTTCTTATCTCAAGAAGGGAATGCTCCCTCGTTTGCAAGGGACCATTAAACTCAAGGCTGTGTCCAGACTCTTTGGCAGAACGCCTCGTATGCAAGGACACTCAGCCTGAGCAGAGAGACCCGTTTGCAGGCACATCTCTGCTACCCTATTAACCCTTCAATTGGCTAGTTGTCTGCGATTGTGGTTTCAGTCTGTTTGCCTTCTGATGCCCTCTTACAACATCTTCTGTCTTACTTGGGTTTCTCTTACCTTGGACGTAATTTTTCGTCTCTGGGTGACTTTTTTAATGTTGCCATATATGTCTTCTAGTCCAAAATCATAGATTATTTAGATCAGTTTTGTGACAGTATGTTATAACATCAAAATTAGTACTAGAAATTCAACTGTGAAAAAACTCACTAGAGATTGGGACAGGAAAAAAAACAAAGGAATGCTCCAGAAATTGTCTTTGGTGCAGAGATCTAATAAAGGTATTTTAAGGAATTGCGTGTGGTTCAAAGGGCTTACCAGATGGTGCTATTGGTAAAGAACCCATCTGCCAATGCAGGAGACATAAAAGATATGGATTCTTCCCCAGGGTGTGGAAGATGCCCTGGAGTGAGGCCTGGCAACCCACTCCAGTATTTATGCCTGGAGAATCCCATAGACAGAGGAGCCTGGTGGGCTACAGTACATAGGGTCACAAATAGACAAGATTGAAGCAATATAACACTTTTGTTTGTGGTTCAAAGTCAAGATTAACAGCAATCTCTTGGCAGCAGGATTTGATGCATGGGGTTTGAACTTTATTCTTTTCCTGGGAAAGTGAGAAGCAATCATGGTATCCAAATGACAGGAACATAAATTCTGATCAAGCAGCCTCTCCTTTTCCCATTCATTCAGAATCCTTGCTAAATGGTATAGAATCATAGGAACATTCCCAGTTCACTTGATTCTCATGGAAGCTCTTTTTTCCCCCATATCCTGTATTGGATATGAATTTAGGTCTTAGGGGGGAAAAAATCGTCTTTTTTCTAAATATTCCTTTTGTTGATGAGACCTTAGTGTTAAAGGCTTCGCTCCTTTAGAGAAAGTCAGGAAACCTTGGAAGACTAAGTCATAGAGAAAGAAGCAGTTCTCATCCAGTGCTGAGATCACGCAAGGTAAAAGCAAGGGTGAAAGTCTGTGCCCTCCAGCAGCTGAGTGAATGCTCACAGTGGCCATAAGGAGGTAAACAGAGAGTACATGGACTGCAGCCCAGCAAGCTCCTCTGTCCATGGGATTCTCCAGGCAAGAATACTGGAGTGGGTTGCTATTCCTTTCCCCAGGCTATCTTCAGGACTCAGGGTTGGAACCAGGGGCTCCTGCATTGCAGGCAGATTCTTTACCATCTGAGCCACCAGGGAAGCCCCCTTTTAACTTTCTTTCCCACACAGGTGGCTAGACCATACCTATAAATCCAGACACAAACAGTAACAACCTGGATATTGGGAACAGAGTATCTCATTGTGTTATATTATTCTATAAATATAAACATTCCATAATAAAAATATTTTTGAGTAAAAATACGTTGGATGGAGTGTCAGAGCATTTGATGGCAAATAGTAGGGCAATGTCTTAGAAATGACCTGGAGAATAATTGGAAATCAGCAGTTGTCATGAGCTATAATGGTGTTCACAAAACCAAGAGCAGAAACCCTCTCCACCACCGTTAACACATCATCTGTGTGGCTCAGCAAATAAATAGAGCTCTGGTTTCCAGAAGATATTTAGATGCCATAGATGTTTAGAGGAACGACTTACCATCTGCAAGAACCCCAAGAACCTCTGCTCTAAGGCACAGATCAGAACAGTGATAATTTTCTTTCCATCAAGAGAAAGAAAAGTCACCTCATTACACTATTAGCAGCAAACACATACACATCTGAAATGGTTCATCCCAGCCTCCATCTAATTAATTGTTTCTACAATAAATAAATAATCGAAATTAAATGGAGGAAATTTCTGAGCTAACATCCTGATCCTTTTAATAGCATCCTACTAGCACTATTTCTGTCTCTCTGACTATTTAGCACATGCCTCATTCCTGCAGAGACAACAGCTTCATTGAATGCAGGCTATTACTCCTAGCCTGTACACTGGCTCCGCATCTTGGTATCCAGTTGATTCCATAGTCTGCTCACTTCCCTTGAACCCAAGTCACTCCATGCCCAGTCCAGTCCCTGTAACGTGCTATTCTTAGTATAGTTGCAATGTTCAAAGCAGATACAACAACTTCTGGTGTGAGGAAGAAGGATTGTGACCCTATCCTTTCATCAATGCTGCCTGAGAAATCATTTGCTTATCCAACAGCCCCATCAAGATATTTATCTGGGCAGGGGTTTGAGTTAGATTCTACACCCTATTTCTTTCCTACAACACTACTCAAGCATGTCTGTTTTTTGTTTTGTTTTGTTTCCCCTACTCATATGTGGATCTCTGTATAGCCTAGAGACAAATTTTACATTTTTAAATCACCAATAGCTATCAGGGCTAAAAATAGATGTTGTTAGAATTTAGTTTATACCAAATGGATACTTTTCAAAACGCACTTAAATTTTATGAAAATGATTGCAATTCATATAATTCCTCTTTGGATTCCTCTGAGGCTGAGGGGAGCAGAAAGGTGTTGAAATAATTTTTATCTCCATTCTATTGTATTTTTTAGTTTGAAAAGAATGCCAGAAAAATACTAACAAGACAATAAGAAATAAATTTTCTGCATTTTAGTTACCAATAGCTTCTCAGCACATTGTTCCTGATTTTTTAGAAGTTTTCTCATTTTTTTCATTCACTTCTTTGTAATTTATTTCTTCTTTCTGTAGTAAGCTATCTCTATCTTTATTTGAAAGAACTAGGGAAAACTGAATATTAATACTAATGTAATAGTTGGAAAACTGAAGAGTTCTTGTTGTTGTTGTTGTTTTGCTTTTGTTTTTCGGTTGACATTTTTCTTCACTTGCTTAGCTGCATTTCCTTTTTATTTTCAGTGATCATGATATTGTATTTTTGGAAGGTAAGAATTAAGAAAATAAACATAGTAGATCCTAAATATAATGTGTGGAGCATTATGCGCTTTGTAAAGGCATATGTAGGAGAAGTGAGTGTTCTGTTTGGTATTTTCACCTCTGCATGTAAGGATAGGGGCAATGTGTGCTGCTCCAAAGACTCTCACCTCATCTGGACATTTCTGTTGGTCCAACTAGTGTGAGAGCGTTAGTAACTAGGTTTCCTCAACAGTTATTAGATTCCATCATATTCTCAGCAATGAAGATATTTGAGGGGAAAGAATCGCTCTGAGTCTGGGTGATTGGGGATTTTTATCACTAATAGGGACATGGTGAAATGGAGCTTTTTAAAAAAGGTACTAAAATAAAAATCATGTCGAAGAACGGAAGGATAGCACCCCCAAATTCTGCACATTTTTTAGCATCTTTGGATGATGGTCAGATAGTCTAACCATGTCTGGAAGCTTTACTTTTTAATCTATTTTCTGTTTTAGATGGAAATTTAACTTTTGAGGCAAAACTTTCTCCTGCCGATGATCCTGCACATAGCAGCTTTCACTTCTTTATTTCTCAAGCTGTAGATGAGAGGATTCAACATGGGAATCACTGCTGTGTAGAACTGCCACCACTTTATTGAGATCCAGAGAAAAAACTGCGCCTGGCCTCACGTAGATAAAGAAGAGAGTCCCATACAAGACGGAGACAGCTGTGAGATGGGAAGAGCAGGTGGAAAAGGCCCTGTGCCTCCCATGAGCAGAGCGGATGCTCAGGATAGAGATGAGAATGTAAAAATAGGAGATTAATATAGTCAGGCTGCTGACGACAAGTACAGATCCAGCCACGATGAAAACTAGCAATTTATTGATCTGCGTGTCAGCACATACCAGAGAGAGAAGCGGGCACATGTCACAGAAGAAGTGATTGATAATGTTGGAACCACAAAAGGGAAGTCGAAAAGCAGCTGTTGTGTGGGTCATGGTGTTCAGAAATCCAACAGCGCAGGGTCCGACCACTAGCTGTATGCAGAGCCTGTGGGACGTGACAACTGACTACAGCAGTGGGTTACAGATGGCCACGTAGCGGTCATAAGCCATGGATGCCACGAGAAGGCACTCGATGGCCACAAAGAACCCAAAGAACCACTGCTGCAAGGCGCAGCCCAGGAAAGAAATGGCTTTCCTTTCAGCGAAGAAGTCTCTGAGCATCTTGGGGCCAACCACGGATGAAAGGCAGACATCCACAAAGGACAGGTGACTGAGAAAGAAGCACCTCGGTGTGTGCAGGCGGGAATCCATCCGGATGAGGGTAACCATGCCCAGGTTTCCCGCCGTGGTAACAAGGTGAAAAAGAAGGAGGAGCAAGAAGAGGAAGCCTTGCGCATGCGGATGGCACTTAAAGCCTGTGAAAATAAACTCCGTGACCCTGGTATAGTTTTCACCAGCCATTGGTTACTTCAGTCACTAGAGTGAGGGAAAAAAAAAAGAAAGAAATTGATAGTGCACAAAGCTTTAAATTCCTTAAAAGCATAACATTATAGATATGAAAAGAAATGGCAGGTTTTCAGTTTAGGAACGTTGGCATAAAAAAGCTAGAATAAAACGCCAGCAAATCAAATACAGTTCTAAAGAGCAATACGGCTTAAATGCTTTAGAGAGAAAATTCGGGTTTAACTAAGAGTTTGTTCGACATTAGAAAACCTATAAAATATTTTAAATGTTGGTCAGTCTTATTTTCCCATAAATCCATTTAACTCATCTTGAACATTCGAAGATAAATAGAGAAGCAGAAATAGGTTTAAAAAGTGAATTAAACTTACATGTCAGTGAGTTCCTTTCTTCTTTAGAGAATTAATACTGGAGTACAAACTGTGCTCTTTTTTCAGCATGCATTTCATCGTCCCACCCAGACCTGTGCCTTTGCATAGAGAGGAAGGCTGACTGTCTAGCAGTCACTTGGTTGTATTCTTAGTTTTTCCTCCAAGGAAGTAGGAAGATCACTCTGAAAAAAAAAAAATTTTTCCACATGAATTAACGTTTTCAGAAGTAGTTACATCATTTTTTGTTCTGGGAGAATTTGTTTCCCTAAAGTATGCCATACCTTGGGAATTTTATTAAGAGGAGAGGAAATTAAAATGTTCTTGCTGCCTCTAAATGCTTTTAAAAATCCTCTGGGATCAAAATATTTGTTTTCTGTGTTTGACTCCTTTTCTTACCTCCTTCTTTAGCTATTTACAGAGTAAACTTCAGTGTAATGATGACTCAATTTCTGGAACTGTTTATCTAAAGTTCATTATAGTAGAGAATTTTCCACAGGATACCTTATTTGACATTGTGATCATTTTAGTTAGTGTCTTTTTCCAATACGGACAAAAAAAAATCACTGAGAATCAAAATGTGTGAAGAATCTCTATTATATTTATACAGGGTTTTCCATGAGAAATTGAGAGATGTTTCACTGACAAAGGCAAATCTAATGCTGCACTGGAGCTTTACCAATCGTTTTGCCGGTTTCTAGTGAGATTGAGCAACTTTGCAATCTTTACAGGACATTTACATAACCAGTGGTTGGTTACTCAAGTGTTTGCCCACATTTTTTCACCAGATTCCCTGATTTGTTAAATATATATATATATAAATCATTATTATTCATGGATTTCAGGTATACCAGCTATATTCACTGTAAATACATCTTTCCTTGGTGTGTCTTACATGTTTATGCTCTTAAAGGCAAGCCTATGGTCTCAATTTTAATATGGTTTAGAGAATCAATATTTTCCTTTATGTTTAGTATTTTTGTAGCTTTTTTTTTACATTTGTAACCACATATCACAGAGATCCTCTCCCATATTTTTTCTAAATATTTTAATTCCTTGCCTTTCACATCTTGATTTCCAAATCATCTTGAGATGACCTTAGTATGTGTTGTGAGGTAAGGGTAAATGACCACTTTTTTCCCATGCAGACATTCAATGGATCCAATACCATTTTTTCAAATCTTTTCTCTCCTCAGTATCAGTCAATTCAGTTCAGTCGCTCAGTCGTCTCCGACTCTTTGCGACCCCATGAATTGCAGCATGCCAGGCCTCCCTGTCCATCACCAACTCCCAGAGTTCACTCAGATTCACGTCCATCAAGTCAGTGATGCCATCCAGCCATCTCATCCTCTGTGGTCCCCTTCTTCTCCTGCCCCCAATCCCTCCCAGCATCAGAGTCTTTTCCAATGAGTCAACTCTTCGCATGAATTGGCCAAAGTACTGGAGTTTCAGCTTTAACATCATTCCTTCCAAAGAACACCCAGGACTGATCTCCTTCAGAATGGACTGGTTGGATCTCCTTGCAGTCCAAGGGACTTTCAAGAGTCTTCTCCAACACCACAGTGCAAAAGCATCAATTCTTTGGTGCTCAGCTTTCCTCACAATCCAACCTTCATATCCATACATGACCACAGGAAAAACCATAGCCTTGACAAGACCTTTGTTGGCAAAGTAATGTCTCTGCTTTTGAATATGCTGTCTAGGTTGGTCATAACTTTCCTTCCAGGGAGTAAGCATCTTTTAATTTCATGGCTACAATCACCATCTGCAGTGATTATGGAGCCCCTCAAAATAAAGTCTGGCACTGTTTCCACTGTTTCCCCATCTATTTCCCATGAAGTGATGGGACCAGATGCCATGATCTTCGTTTTCTGAATGTTGAGCTTTAAGCCAACTTTATCACTCTCCTCTTTCACTTTCATCAAGAGGCTTTTTAGCTCCTCTTCACTCTCTGCCATATGGGTGGTGTCATCTGCATATCTGAGGTTATTGATATTGTGCTTCTTCCAGCCCAGCGTTTCTCATGATGTACTGTGCATATAAGTTAAATAAGCAGGTTGACAATAGACAGCTTTTGACATACTCCTTTTCCTATTTAGAACCAGTCTGTTGCTCTATGTCCAGTTCTAACATATACTGCAGTGTAATTAACCAACAGAGTCACGAAAACTGGCAGAAAGCATAACAAAAAATACGTAAAACAAAAATTCTAGGATATTTACTAACTACTTTTTATCCTTCAAAGTTACTGAACTAAAATTAAATGCATTTTTTGTTGTTCTTTATTTTTTAATTGAAATTTAAATACAGTTTTTTAAAATATAAATTTATTTATTTTAATTGGAGGTTAATTACTTTACAATATTGTATTGGTTTGCCATACATCAACATGATCCGCCACAGTATACCGTGTTCCCCTCCTGAACCCCCCGCCCTCCTCCCTCCCCATCCCATCCCATCCATCCCTCTGGTACATCTCAGTGCACCAGCTCCAAGCATCCAGTATCATATATAGAATCTGGACTGGTGATTCATTTCATATATGATATGATACATGTTTCAATGCCATTCTCCCAAATCATCCCACCTCACCCTCATAAATACATATTAAAGAAAGTCTTTAAGGATGACAAAGTGTAGATCTCAATAAGTCTTATACTAGTACAAAACATCATTTATTCCCATTTTTTTGATTGGTTGCCATGTTCCAGAAAACAGAACACAAAAATATGGCTGAAGGAATATTGTAACTGGAGAAAATAAAAATGAGACAAATTATGGAGTCACAAGTAATGCATTGACTCTTCATGGCTGTTGGTGCATTATCTGTAAATATAGAACTAATATCCTGCTTATGTCACAAAGATCAATACATTATAACAATAATAGCTAATACTTTATTAAAGAACATGGAGGCATTCTGTACTCCATACGCACAAAGCATATCATCACAGCAGCAAAATCCCAATAAGTTCTTACTGTGACTAAGAGTATAGAGGATATAAAAGGCCTTGGGAATAAACCTACGCCAAACATGAAGGTAATATTAGAGAGTGCTATGGTTACATACTTCCTCAATATCTCACTTTTTCAGGTTTACTGACATATAATTAACATATTTTATTAGCCCAAGGTATACAGCATAATGATTCAATATTTGTGTATATTGCCAAATGATTGCCCCATTTAGCTTATCATCCACCTAACAGAGTTCTGAATTTTATTTCTCATCATGAGAATGATTAAAATTTCCTTTCTCAGCAACTTAAAATATAAAATACAGTATTGTTAGCTATAGAACTATGCTATATTTTACAGCCCTGGAACATATTTATCTTATAATTGAAAGCGTTAAACTTTGACCTTAATACATTTTTTAACAGTCTATGTTTAAAGAGTCAAGGTCAAGATTACAGACGAGAGATCTCAACACACTGTAAGAAAAACGAAAGTACTGCTAAGTCACTGCTATGATTACATTTACTCAGGACTTAACAAAGAACTTCTGATATCTAGTCATAAAATTTTTTATATGAATAAGAATATTTTTAAGTCTTAGGATTCCATAATCTATCTTTTGAGTTTAAAGTTCTAAAATCCATCCCTACTGAATCAGAAATGAGAAAAAAA
>NW_017189830.1:0-27242 GCF_001704415.2 Capra hircus | reverse complement strand
CACACCTAACCTCTTGGCAACTTCCAAAGGGTCCTTCACACCCTTGCTGCAACTCAAGAAGTTCCCCGACTATAACCCGTTCCTCTTCACATTCTGCCATCAATGGTGGTGTCATCTGCATATCTAAAGTTTATTTGAATATCTTCGACGGCAGATCTTGATTCGCAGCCGCATGTATCTTCCATCCGCATTTTTCCATGAATGTAGCTTGCCTATAAAGTTAAATGAAACGACGGGTGACGATATACAGCCTTGACATACTCTTTTTCCATTTTTGGAACCAAGTCTGTTTGTTCGCATGTCCTGCCCTAAGTTTTGCCTTGACCATCCAGATTTCTAAGAGGCAGGATTGGTGGTCCTGGCTATTTCCATCTCTTTCAGAATTGTGGCTAAGCAAACAGTATAATGGACCTTCGTGTGGCCAGGATTGCTGGTTCATCACTGAGCCACCGCTGATCACTGAGCCACAAATTCATGAACTCTTCCTCAGGGGGAATGATATTCTTTTTTATAAACAAACTATAGTTACCTGTTTTTACCTTCTAATTGTTCATCTGGCTGTGAAATCCCACCCGCTCTTATTGTGGCAAATCTGGCTAAACACCTGCTCACTGTGGGGGGGTCTCCCATACGAAAATTTATAAGGATCAACAACTATGGAACATTGACGGCTAACCGTAATATGAGATAAAGTCTGCTGCGGAAGCATAGGCCCATCCATGTACAGTCAGTTTGCTATGATCCATTTTAGAAAAGTTGGTCTCTTCAAAGAGTTTTTGGTTGTTTCTTTGCCACCATTCCAGAACACATGCGGCCTATATAGCTGAGTATATAATTTCCACCGATCATTTAAGGCTTCACATACCTGTTATATTAACGCGGCCCTACAAAGACAGGGGCCATTGTCGCGGATTCTAAACTGGTTGGAAACCCAAGTCTGGGATTATTTCTCAAATCAGCGAGCTACTTCATTTTCTTTTTCAGATCAGTTAGGCGAAGGCCTCGCCCAACCGGACTGATGTAACCTAACTATTCTAGTAAGTCATGAATAACAGGGTGACTAGCCTTTGCTTCCCGAAGGACACCGGTCGCTTGCCTGCATCCTGAGAACTCCCACGTTTCAGTCCAGCTTGGAAGAAGCCTTCTTGGAGGTCATTTATTCAGGGCGCAATTTCCCCTGAGCCGGGGCCCTAGGGAGGGACTGCACACTCCCAGGAAAGGCAGAGCCCAAGCCACACATCGTGTCGCCATCCCCTTTGCTCTGTAGGAGGCTCTAGTGAGCCTAGGTCTGTCAGCGAAATTCTTGGCTCCTACATGTGGACACATTCTATGTGTGAAACTGCCATCCAGGACCTGTAGGGGCCACAGGTGCCTGTTTCTCTCAGCCGGGCGCGAGGGGGTGGGGCGCTGGCAGTGCGGGCCAGCAACAGCTTTCCACATCCATCCAATTGCTCTTTTCTTACCTCTGATAGAACTACTTGTTCCAGCCTTTGGCAATTTGAGGCAAGCAGCGGGCCCGCACTTCCTCCCCAAGGAGGCATGGGACCTACTTTGAGTTGGAATAGAGCCCCTCACGGAGCGTGAACCCAGGAAGGCCCCAGTCATGTCCTGACACACTTCCTGCATCCTGGCTTCTTCATGAGCAATACCGCCTATAGCTAGGAATGTCTTTCCAAGGCTCAGAAAGGACAGGGGAGATGCATTGGGTCGGAGTGCTCTGGAATTTTCGGTCCTCTGAGCAGACCTGGAGGTCTCCCCTTGAAGAAGCTCACCAGTTTCTTCCAAAACAGGCTTGAAAACACACTTGGCCTGTGCGGCCTCTTCTCCGCTGATACACGCATCACTTTTCCCGCATCTCTGCTGAATTACTCTGCATCCAGCCTGCGGCAAAGCCGCTTCTTGGAGGTCATTTTGCAGGGACAATTTTCCTGGAGCCCATGGGCCGTAGGAGAGGCCCATGGTCGCTGGAAACAAGAGTCACATCCACAGTTCTGTTCTACCATTTTGCCCTGTAGGAGAGGCTCTAGTGAGCCTAGGTCTTCGTCAGGTATAAATTCTTCGGTCTCCTACAGGGACACACCTCTGCTGTGTTTATACACCTGCATATCGGACTCACAGGGCGACAGGGCCGCCTGCTTCCTCTCGGGCGGACCCTGAAGCTGGTGCGCGGCCCCACAACAGCTCGAACATCCATGGCTTCCGATTTTGCCTCTTTCCTTCCTTCTCTGATAGAGCTAGCTTTGCTTCTCGCTTTGGCATTTCCGGAAAGCCTCAGGGCGGGAGCCCCCGCTGTTGTCCGCGGTGTCTATTGGAGCTTACCAGGTCTAACTTGGACCGCAGCATCGGCACCCCAAGCCCCCTCAGACAGCACTCCCGCCAGCCTCCTTCCCCATGGGCAGTGACTGTTCTGACCTAGGAACTGTGTTCGCCAAGCTCAGAAAAATGCAGGAGACACACGGGCCTTGACTCTGGAACGTTTGACGGCCGGTTGGAGCAGGCCTGGAGGTCTGACCGTCTGAGAGGCGTCCAAGACACTTGGCTGGCAAGATACAGGTGTGAAAACCACTACTTCTGGGGCCTGCCTTTCTTGCCTCCAAGGAAGAGACCTTTTTCCAGTCTCCTCGTGCTGAGTCAACAAGGGCTGGAAAGGTCTGGCTTCGAGGGCATTTCTACGCGGCAAAATGGTGCCCCCCCTGGGGCAAATGGCCACCTCACCCAGGGAGGGATCCTACCCTCCCAGGGGTTAAAGCAGACCTCCAACAGACACTTTCTTTGTTTCTATCAGGAGGGAGCTAGGTGAGCCCAGGTCTGTTCTGGAAACTGTTCTTGCGATGCCTGCGGGAAAATCATCGCGGAGGCCCACCTGGGATACCAGTCGTAGGGGTGGCTAAAAAATTGCATTTCCTTCCTTGGAGCCTCTAACGGCCAGTACTAGCCATAGCAATGCTTGAAAATGCCATTCTGTTCTGGGTTTGTCTTGCCCTGCTGACAGGAGGCAGCTTGCCTCCCCTTTGGGATTTTCAGAAGCAAAGGTCGGTGGCGCCTGCAACTCCTTCCTGGGGTCCATTGGGATGTGCGCAAGGTGCCCTCGACCAAGGTGACCCCCAGCATGACACCCGTTGGCCCCCTCAACACACTCGCGCGCAGCGCTGCTTCCGCCGATGGGCAGGACTGCTCTCACCTAGGAATGTGTTTGCAAGGCGAGGAAACTGCAGCGGAGGACACAAGGCCGCCTGACTTCTGGGCAGTTGAAGTCTGTTGGAAGGCCTGCAGGTCTTGCTGCTCGAACAAGCCAAACACTCTGCGCAAGATAGTACAGGCCCTTGAAAACACAGCTCGCTGGGCTGCCGTTTCTCCTCCAAGGAAGGAGAGTTGTCTCAGGCCTCCTGTGGGCTAGAGTCAGCACAGTGGCTGAAAAGCACTATGCTGGGTAGATTCTCTTTTCAATTGCCATGGCCCCTGAGGGCCCTGTTGCCTCAGGCGAGGCCTCCCTCCCTCCCAGGAGAAAGTCAAAGGAAGTCCAAGACGTGCTCTGTTCATCATGTTTCTGAAAGAGTCATTGCGCAGAGGCAGGTTTATAAAAGTTCAAGGTCCGCAAGGAGAGAGAGGCTCTAGAATTCTCAAGGAGGAAGAAAGGAGCAAACTGTTTTTTCCCCTCTACATTCCTTAGGAATTATAATAACAGTCATAGCATTCCTTCCTGTGAGTGACGTCGTCCTGGAAAAACTCTCTTCTGGTATATCCTGTTATCTGAAAATGTTAATTAATGGGAGTACGGTCTAGTGAGTCTTTCAAGCCTCCAGACATTCTTTTGTTCGTTGTCACTAAGTTAGTCTCGAGATGCCTCAGCGGAAATGGGCCTCATGTCGCCTGGAATGGAGAGGCTCCTGGATATTCCTAGTTTCAGCAGGTGCTCTCGAGTTACGACGGGACTTCAGGGACCCGCTCTGGCGGCCACAGGAAAGGCAGTCATCATGCGTGTTCCTAGGGGGCCTCTCCTGATTCCTCTCCCGTCGATGCGGGGCCTAAGACCTTGTGTGGAGTCGGGGCCGAAACCTGAGGATTCCTCTCCAGTACTGACATGGATTTTGGGGTACTTCTGGAGTCTCCACAAGGGAGTGAGGCCTCGTCTCGAGTGGGGGTATGAGCGTGCCCTTTCTTCACATGCTGTAGCAGCAGTGTCACGCTTCCCCTTGCGTGGACCAAGGGATCTGTGGCTTTCCCTCGAAGTCTTTTCCCACGAGGCTTCCCACAGCGCTGTCCCACGTGCCACGGTGGTGTGAGTCGATCCTCGGCGTGAAAGACGAGGCAGTGAAGGGAAAACAAGTTCCTGTGGAATGGACTGAGACGTCTCGGGGAGTCTCGGAATGGTGGCACGACCCTGCAGTTCCTCTCCCCTTTTCTTTGGAGTGCGCCTCCCGTTGAGATGCGATGGGAATGCCGGTAATTCTTTCCGGACCAAGCAGGGAAAGGATCCCTCATCTCGAGCTACGAGGCGGAAACGGAGCTCCTCTGGATGTGGCCGGACCCTCGTGCTTCCTCTTCAATGGAGACGGGTATGTCGGGGAACTTCTTGAGTTGCAGCATGACTGTGAAAGTCTCTTTGGAAGTTCCAGAGGTCACGTGTGATTAGCCTCGAGACACCAGAGTGGAAACGGGCCTCATCTCGCCTGGAGGGGAGAACCTCCTGGATTTTACCGAGTTGCGGCAGATGCTCTCGACTTACGACGGGGACCTCATGGACCCGCTCTGGTGACCTCAGTAAAGGCCAGTCCCCATGCGAGTTGCTAGAGGGCGTGTCGCTATTCCTCTCCCGTCGATGCCAGGGCCTAAGACCTTGTGTGGAGTCGGGGCCAGAACCTGAAGATTCCTCTCCAGGGCTGACATGCATCTTGAGGTACTTCTGGAGTCTCCCCAGGGGAGTCAGTCCTCGTCTCGAGTGGGGGCATGCACGTGCGCTTTCCTCCCGTGCTGTAGCAGCAGTGTCACGCTTCCCATCGCGTGGATCAAGGGATCTATGGCTTTCCCTCGAGGCTTTCAGACGAGGCTTTCCCACAGGGCTCTCCCACGTACCACCGCGATCCTCGCCTCTGCCACCGCGATCCTCGCCGTGCAAGTCGAAGCAGTGCAGGGAAAACAGGATCCTCTGGAATGGACTGAGACATCTGGGGGACTCTTGGAATGGTGGCACGACCCATGAGTTCCTCTCGCCTTTCCTGTGCAGCGCGCCTCCTCTTGAGATGCGTCGGAAACGTCGGAAATTCTTTCCCGAGGAAGCAGAGAAGGATCCCTCATCTCGAGTTTGGAGGAGCAAACGGAACTCCTCTGGAGGTGGCCGGACCCTCGTGCTTCCTCTGGAGTGGAGACGGGTATGTCGGGGAACTTCTTGAGTTGAAGCAAGGGTGTGTAGGACCCTTTGGAAGTTCCAGAGTTTAGGCGTGATTGCTCTCGAGACGCCGCAGAGAAAATGGGCCTCATCTCGACTGAAGCAGAGAACCTCCTGGATTTTCTCGAGTTGCGGCAGGTGCTCTCAACATACGACCGTGACCTCAGGGACAGTGTAGCAGGTGTGTCACGCTTCCCGTCGCGGGGATCAAGGGATCTGTGCCTTTCCCTCGAGGCTTTCCCACGAGGCTTTCCCACAGGGCTGTCCCACGTGCCACCATGGTGTGAGTCGATACTCGGCGTGAAAGTCGAGGCAGTGCAGGGAAAACAGGTTTCCCTGGAATGGACTGAGAAATCTGGGGGACTCAGGGAATGGTGGCACGACCCTGGAGTTCCTCTCGCCTTTCCCGTGGAGAGCGCCTCCTCTTGAGATGTGACGGGAACGCCGGGAAATCTTTCCCGACCACACAGGGAAAGGATCCCTCCTCTCTAGCAAGGAGGCGGAAACGGGGCTCCTCTGGATGTGGGCGGGACTCTCGTGCTTCCTCTCGAGTGGAGACGGGTACGTCAGGGAACTTCTTGAGTTGCAGCAAGGGTGTGAAGGACGCTTTGGAAGTTCCAGTGGTTAGGTGTGATTAGCCTGGAATCGCCTCAGCGGAAATGGGCCTCATCTCGCCTGGAGGGGAGAACCTCTTGGATTTTCTCGAGTTGCCGCAGGTGCTCTCGACTTACCACAGGGACCTCAGGGAACCGCTCTGGTGGCCTCAGGAAAGGCCAGTCCCCATGCGAGTTGCTGGCGGGTCTCTCGGGATTCCTCTCCCGTCGATGCCAGGGCCTAAGATCTTGTGTGGAGTCGGTGCCGAAACCTGAGGATTCCTCTCCAGTGCTGACATGGATCTTGCGGTACTTCTGGAGTCTCCCCAGGAAAGTCATTCTGCATCTCGAGTGGGGGCATGCACATGCGATTTCCTACGGAGCTGTAGCAGCAGTGTCACGCTTCCCTTCGCGTGGATCAAGGGATCTGTGGCTTTCCCTTGAGGCTTTCCCTCATTGCTGTTCCACGTGCCACCGTGGTGTGAGTCGATCCTCAGCTTGAAAGTCGAGGTAGTGCAGGGAAAACAGGTTTCCCTGGAATGGACTGAGACATCTGGGGGACTCTGGGAATGGTGGCACGACCCTGGAGTTCCTCTCGCCTTTCCTGTGGAGAGCGCCTCCTCTTGAGATGTGACGGGAACGCCGGGAATTCTTTCCCGACCACACAGGGAAAGGATCCCTCCTCTCGATCTAGGAGGCGGAAACGGGGCTCCTCTGGATGTGGGCGGGACTCTCGTGCTTCCTCTCGAGTGGAGACGGGTATGTCGGGGAACTTCTTGAGTTGCAGCAAGGGTGTGAAGGACCCTTTGGAAGTTCCAGAGGTTAGGTGTGATTAGACCCTAGACGCATCAGGAGAAAAGGGCCTCATCTCGCCTGGAGGGGAGAACCTCCTGAATTTTCTCGAGTTGCGGCAGGTGCTCTCGACTTACGACGGGGACCTCAGGGACCGGATCTGTTGGCCTCAGGAAAGACCAGTCCAAATGCGAGTTGCTCGGGGGCCTCTCGGGTTTCCTCTCCCTTCGATGCCGGGGCTTAAGACCTTGTGTGCAGTCGGTGCCGGAACCTGAGGATTCCTCTCCAGTGCCCGCATGGACCTTGGGGTACTTCTGGAGTCTCCCCAGGGGAGTCAGTCCTCGTCTCGAGTGGGAGCATGAACGTGCGCTTTCCTCCCGAGCTGTAACAGCAGTGTCACGCTTCCATAGGCGTGGATCAAGGGATCTGTGGCTTTCGCTTGAGGCTTTCCCACGAGGATTTCCCACGAGGCTTTCCCACAGGGCTGTCCCACGAGCCAACGTGGTGTGAGTCGATCCTCGGCTTGAACGTCGAGGCAGTGCAGAAAAAAAAGTTTTCCCTGGAATGGACTGAGACATCTGGGGGACTCTGGGAATGGTGGCACGACCCTGGAGTTCCTCTCGCCTTTCCTGTGGAGAGCGCCTCCTCTTGAGATGCGACAGAAACGCCGGGAATTCTTTCCCGACCACGCAGAGAAAGGATCCCTCCTCTCGAGCTAGGAGGCGGAAACAGGGCTCATCTGGATGTTGGCGGAACCCTCATGCTTCCTCTCGAGTGAAGACGGGTATGTCGGGGAACTTCTTGAGTTGCAGCAAGGGTGTGAAGGACCCTTTGGAAGTTCCAGATGATAAATGTGATTAGCCTCGAGACACCGCAGTTGAAATCGGCCTCATCTCGCCTGGAGGGGAGAACCTCCTGGATTTTCTCGAGTTGCGGCAGGTGCTCTCGACTTACGACGAGGACCTCAGGGACCCGCTCTGGTGGCCTCAGGAAAGGCCAGTCCCCAAGCGAGTTGCTCGGGGGCCTCTCGGGATTCCTCTCCCGTCGATGCCGGTGCCTAAGACCTTTTGTGGAGTCGGTGTCGGAAACGGAGGATTCCTCTCCAGTGCTGACATGGATCTTGGGGTACTTCTGGAGTCTCCCCAGGGGAGTCAGTCCTCGTCTCGAGTGGGGGCATGCACGTGTGCTTTCCTCCCACTCTAGCAGCAGTGTCACACTTCCCTTCACGTGAATCAAGGGATCAGGGGCTTTACCTCGAGGCTTTCCCATGAGGCTTTACCACGAGGCTTTCCCACAGGGCTGTCCCAAGTGCCACCGTTGTATGAGTCGATCCTCGGCTTGAAAATCGAGGCAGTGCAGGGAAAACTGGTTTCCCTGGAATGGACTGAGCATCTGGGGCACTCTGGGAATGGTGGCACGACCCTGGAGTTTCTCTCGCCTTTCCTGTGGAGAGCGCCTCCTCTTGAGATGCGACGGGAACGCCAGGAATACTTACCCGACCACGGAGGGAAAGGATCCCTCCTCTGGAACTATGAGGCGGAAACGGGGCTCCTCTGGATGTGGGCGGGACTCTCGTGCTTCCTCTCGAGGGGAAACGGGTATGTCGAGGAACTTCTTGAGTTGCAGCAAGGGTGTGAAAGACGCTTTGGAAGTTCCAGAGGTTAGGTGTGATTAGTCTCGAGACGCCTCAGCACAAATGGGCCTCATGTTGCCTGAAGGGGAGAACCTCCTGAAATTTCTTGAGTTGCGGCAGGTGCTGTGGACTTAAGACGGGGTCCTCAGGGACTCGCTCTGGTGGACTCAGTAAAGGCCAGTCCCCATGCGAGTTGCTCAGGGGCCTCTCGGGATTCCTCTCCCGTCGATGCTGGGGCCTAAGACCTTGTGTGAAGTCGGTGCCGGAACCTGAGGATTCCTCTCCAGTGCTGACATGGATCTTGGGGTACTTCTGGAGTCTCCCCAGGGGAGTCAGTCCTCGTCTCGAGTGGGGGCATGCACGTGCGTTTTCCTTCCGAGCTGTAGCTGCAGTGTCGCGCTTCACTTCGCGTAGATCAAGGGATCTGTGGCTTTTGCTCGAGTCTTTCCCTCTAGGCTTTCCCACGAGGCTTTCCCACAGGGCTGTCCCACTTGCCACCGTTGTGTGAGACGATCCTCGGCTTGAAAGTCGAGGCAGTGCAGGGAAAACAGGTTTCCCTGGAATGGACTGAGAAATCTGGGGGACTCAGGGAATGGTGGCACGACCCTGGAGTTCCTCTCGCCTTTCCCGTGGAGAGCGCCTCCTCTTGAGATGCGACGGGAACGCCGGGAAATCTTTCCCGACCACACAGGGAAAGGATCCCTCCTCTCTAGCAAGGAGGCGGAAACGGGGCTCCTCTGGATGTGGGCGGGACTCTCGTGCTTCCTCTCGAGTGGAGACGGGTACGTCAGGGAACTTCTTGAGTTGCAGCAAGGGTGTGAAGGACGCTTTGGAAGTTCCAGTGGTTAGGTGTGATTAGCCTGGAATCGCCTCAGCGGAAATGGGCCTCATCTCGCCTGGAGGGGAGAACCTCTTGGATTTTCTCGAGTTGCCGCAGGTGCTCTCGACTTACCACAGGGACCTCAGGGAACCGCTCTGGTGGCCTCAGGAAAGGCCAGTCCCCATGCGAGTTGCTGGCGGGTCTCTCGGGATTCCTCTCCCGTCGATGCCAGGGCCTAAGATCTTGTGTGGAGTCGGTGCCGAAACCTGAGGATTCCTCTCCAGTGCTGACATGGATCTTGCGGTACTTCTGGAGTCTCCCCAGGAAAGTCATTCTGCATCTCGAGTGGGGGCATGCACATGCGATTTCCTACGGAGCTGTAGCAGCAGTGTCACGCTTCCCTTCGCGTGGATCAAGGGATCTGTGGCTTTCCCTTGAGGCTTTCCCTCATTGCTGTTCCACGTGCCACCGTGGTGTGAGTCGATCCTCAGCTTGAAAGTCGAGGTAGTGCAGGGAAAACAGGTTTCCCTGGAATGGACTGAGACATCTGGGGGACTCTGGGAATGGTGGCACGACCCTGGAGTTCCTCTCGCCTTTCCTGTGGAGAGCGCCTCCTCTTGAGATGTGACGGGAACGCCGGGAATTCTTTCCCGACCACACAGGGAAAGGATCCCTCCTCTCGATCTAGGAGGCGGAAACGGGGCTCCTCTGGATGTGGGCGGGACTCTCGTGCTTCCTCTCGAGTGGAGACGGGTATGTCGGGGAACTTCTTGAGTTGCAGCAAGGGTGTGAAGGACCCTTTGGAAGTTCCAGAGGTTAGGTGTGATTAGACCCTAGACGCATCAGGAGAAAAGGGCCTCATCTCGCCTGGAGGGGAGAACCTCCTGAATTTTCTCGAGTTGCGGCAGGTGCTCTCGACTTACGACGGGGACCTCAGGGACCGGATCTGTTGGCCTCAGGAAAGACCAGTCCAAATGCGAGTTGCTCGGGGGCCTCTCGGGTTTCCTCTCCCTTCGATGCCGGGGCTTAAGACCTTGTGTGCAGTCGGTGCCGGAACCTGAGGATTCCTCTCCAGTGCCCGCATGGACCTTGGGGTACTTCTGGAGTCTCCCCAGGGGAGTCAGTCCTCGTCTCGAGTGGGAGCATGAACGTGCGCTTTCCTCCCGAGCTGTAACAGCAGTGTCACGCTTCCATAGGCGTGGATCAAGGGATCTGTGGCTTTCGCTTGAGGCTTTCCCACGAGGATTTCCCACGAGGCTTTCCCACAGGGCTGTCCCACGAGCCAACGTGGTGTGAGTCGATCCTCGGCTTGAACGTCGAGGCAGTGCAGAAAAAAAAGTTTTCCCTGGAATGGACTGAGACATCTGGGGGACTCTGGGAATGGTGGCACGACCCTGGAGTTCCTCTCGCCTTTCCTGTGGAGAGCGCCTCCTCTTGAGATGCGACAGAAACGCCGGGAATTCTTTCCCGACCACGCAGAGAAAGGATCCCTCCTCTCGAGCTAGGAGGCGGAAACAGGGCTCATCTGGATGTTGGCGGAACCCTCATGCTTCCTCTCGAGTGAAGACGGGTATGTCGGGGAACTTCTTGAGTTGCAGCAAGGGTGTGAAGGACCCTTTGGAAGTTCCAGATGATAAATGTGATTAGCCTCGAGACACCGCAGTTGAAATCGGCCTCATCTCGCCTGGAGGGGAGAACCTCCTGGATTTTCTCGAGTTGCGGCAGGTGCTCTCGACTTACGACGAGGACCTCAGGGACCCGCTCTGGTGGCCTCAGGAAAGGCCAGTCCCCAAGCGAGTTGCTCGGGGGCCTCTCGGGATTCCTCTCCCGTCGATGCCGGTGCCTAAGACCTTTTGTGGAGTCGGTGTCGGAAACGGAGGATTCCTCTCCAGTGCTGACATGGATCTTGGGGTACTTCTGGAGTCTCCCCAGGGGAGTCAGTCCTCGTCTCGAGTGGGGGCATGCACGTGTGCTTTCCTCCCACTCTAGCAGCAGTGTCACACTTCCCTTCACGTGAATCAAGGGATCAGGGGCTTTACCTCGAGGCTTTCCCATGAGGCTTTACCACGAGGCTTTCCCACAGGGCTGTCCCAAGTGCCACCGTTGTATGAGTCGATCCTCGGCTTGAAAATCGAGGCAGTGCAGGGAAAACTGGTTTCCCTGGAATGGACTGAGCATCTGGGGCACTCTGGGAATGGTGGCACGACCCTGGAGTTTCTCTCGCCTTTCCTGTGGAGAGCGCCTCCTCTTGAGATGCGACGGGAACGCCAGGAATACTTACCCGACCACGGAGGGAAAGGATCCCTCCTCTGGAACTATGAGGCGGAAACGGGGCTCCTCTGGATGTGGGCGGGACTCTCGTGCTTCCTCTCGAGGGGAAACGGGTATGTCGAGGAACTTCTTGAGTTGCAGCAAGGGTGTGAAAGACGCTTTGGAAGTTCCAGAGGTTAGGTGTGATTAGTCTCGAGACGCCTCAGCACAAATGGGCCTCATGTTGCCTGAAGGGGAGAACCTCCTGAAATTTCTTGAGTTGCGGCAGGTGCTGTGGACTTAAGACGGGGTCCTCAGGGACTCGCTCTGGTGGACTCAGTAAAGGCCAGTCCCCATGCGAGTTGCTCAGGGGCCTCTCGGGATTCCTCTCCCGTCGATGCTGGGGCCTAAGACCTTGTGTGAAGTCGGTGCCGGAACCTGAGGATTCCTCTCCAGTGCTGACATGGATCTTGGGGTACTTCTGGAGTCTCCCCAGGGGAGTCAGTCCTCGTCTCGAGTGGGGGCATGCACGTGCGTTTTCCTTCCGAGCTGTAGCTGCAGTGTCGCGCTTCACTTCGCGTAGATCAAGGGATCTGTGGCTTTTGCTCGAGTCTTTCCCTCTAGGCTTTCCCACGAGGCTTTCCCACAGGGCTGTCCCACTTGCCACCGTTGTGTGAGACGATCCTCGGCTTGAAAGTCGAGGCAGTGCAGGGAAAACAGGTTTCCCTGGAATGGACTGAGAAATCTGGGGGACTCAGGGAATGGTGGCACGACCCTGGAGTTCCTCTCGCCTTTCCCGTGGAGAGCGCCTCCTCTTGAGATGCGACGGGAACGCCGGGAAATCTTTCCCGACCACACAGGGAAAGGATCCCTCCTCTCTAGCAAGGAGGCGGAAACGGGGCTCCTCTGGATGTGGGCGGGACTCTCGTGCTTCCTCTCGAGTGGAGACGGGTACGTCAGGGAACTTCTTGAGTTGCAGCAAGGGTGTGAAGGACGCTTTGGAAGTTCCAGTGGTTAGGTGTGATTAGCCTGGAATCGCCTCAGCGGAAATGGGCCTCATCTCGCCTGGAGGGGAGAACCTCTTGGATTTTCTCGAGTTGCCGCAGGTGCTCTCGACTTACCACAGGGACCTCAGGGAACCGCTCTGGTGGCCTCAGGAAAGGCCAGTCCCCATGCGAGTTGCTGGCGGGTCTCTCGGGATTCCTCTCCCGTCGATGCCAGGGCCTAAGATCTTGTGTGGAGTCGGTGCCGAAACCTGAGGATTCCTCTCCAGTGCTGACATGGATCTTGCGGTACTTCTGGAGTCTCCCCAGGAAAGTCATTCTGCATCTCGAGTGGGGGCATGCACATGCGATTTCCTACGGAGCTGTAGCAGCAGTGTCACGCTTCCCTTCGCGTGGATCAAGGGATCTGTGGCTTTCCCTTGAGGCTTTCCCTCATTGCTGTTCCACGTGCCACCGTGGTGTGAGTCGATCCTCAGCTTGAAAGTCGAGGTAGTGCAGGGAAAACAGGTTTCCCTGGAATGGACTGAGACATCTGGGGGACTCTGGGAATGGTGGCACGACCCTGGAGTTCCTCTCGCCTTTCCTGTGGAGAGCGCCTCCTCTTGAGATGTGACGGGAACGCCGGGAATTCTTTCCCGACCACACAGGGAAAGGATCCCTCCTCTCGATCTAGGAGGCGGAAACGGGGCTCCTCTGGATGTGGGCGGGACTCTCGTGCTTCCTCTCGAGTGGAGACGGGTATGTCGGGGAACTTCTTGAGTTGCAGCAAGGGTGTGAAGGACCCTTTGGAAGTTCCAGAGGTTAGGTGTGATTAGACCCTAGACGCATCAGGAGAAAAGGGCCTCATCTCGCCTGGAGGGGAGAACCTCCTGAATTTTCTCGAGTTGCGGCAGGTGCTCTCGACTTACGACGGGGACCTCAGGGACCGGATCTGTTGGCCTCAGGAAAGACCAGTCCAAATGCGAGTTGCTCGGGGGCCTCTCGGGTTTCCTCTCCCTTCGATGCCGGGGCTTAAGACCTTGTGTGCAGTCGGTGCCGGAACCTGAGGATTCCTCTCCAGTGCCCGCATGGACCTTGGGGTACTTCTGGAGTCTCCCCAGGGGAGTCAGTCCTCGTCTCGAGTGGGAGCATGAACGTGCGCTTTCCTCCCGAGCTGTAACAGCAGTGTCACGCTTCCATAGGCGTGGATCAAGGGATCTGTGGCTTTCGCTTGAGGCTTTCCCACGAGGATTTCCCACGAGGCTTTCCCACAGGGCTGTCCCACGAGCCAACGTGGTGTGAGTCGATCCTCGGCTTGAACGTCGAGGCAGTGCAGAAAAAAAAGTTTTCCCTGGAATGGACTGAGACATCTGGGGGACTCTGGGAATGGTGGCACGACCCTGGAGTTCCTCTCGCCTTTCCTGTGGAGAGCGCCTCCTCTTGAGATGCGACAGAAACGCCGGGAATTCTTTCCCGACCACGCAGAGAAAGGATCCCTCCTCTCGAGCTAGGAGGCGGAAACAGGGCTCATCTGGATGTTGGCGGAACCCTCATGCTTCCTCTCGAGTGAAGACGGGTATGTCGGGGAACTTCTTGAGTTGCAGCAAGGGTGTGAAGGACCCTTTGGAAGTTCCAGATGATAAATGTGATTAGCCTCGAGACACCGCAGTTGAAATCGGCCTCATCTCGCCTGGAGGGGAGAACCTCCTGGATTTTCTCGAGTTGCGGCAGGTGCTCTCGACTTACGACGAGGACCTCAGGGACCCGCTCTGGTGGCCTCAGGAAAGGCCAGTCCCCAAGCGAGTTGCTCGGGGCCTCTCGGGATTCCTCTCCCGTCGATGCCGGTGCCTAAGACCTTTTGTGGAGTCGGTGTCGGAAACGGAGGATTCCTCTCCAGTGCTGACATGGATCTTGGGGTACTTCTGGAGTCTCCCCAGGGGAGTCAGTCCTCGTCTCGAGTGGGGGCATGCACGTGTGCTTTCCTCCCACTCTAGCAGCAGTGTCACACTTCCCTTCACGTGAATCAAGGGATCAGGGGCTTTACCTCGAGGCTTTCCCATGAGGCTTTACCACGAGGCTTTCCCACAGGGCTGTCCCAAGTGCCACCGTTGTATGAGTCGATCCTCGGCTTGAAAATCGAGGCAGTGCAGGGAAAACTGGTTTCCCTGGAATGGACTGAGCATCTGGGGCACTCTGGGAATGGTGGCACGACCCTGGAGTTTCTCTCGCCTTTCCTGTGGAGAGCGCCTCCTCTTGAGATGCGACGGGAACGCCAGGAATACTTACCCGACCACGGAGGGAAAGGATCCCTCCTCTGGAACTATGAGGCGGAAACGGGGCTCCTCTGGATGTGGGCGGGACTCTCGTGCTTCCTCTCGAGGGGAAACGGGTATGTCGAGGAACTTCTTGAGTTGCAGCAAGGGTGTGAAAGGACGCTTTGGAAGTTCCAGAGGTTAGGTGTGATTAGTCTCGGAGACGCCTCAGCACAAATGGGCCTCATGTTGCCTGAAGGGGAGAACCTCCTGAAATTTCTTGAGTTGCGGCAGGTGCTGTGGACTTAAGACGGGGTCCTCAGGGACTCGCTCTGGTGGACTCAGTAAAGGCCAGTCCCCATGCGAGTTGCTCAGGGGCCTCTCGGGATTCCTCTCCCGTCGATGCTGGGGCCTAAGACCTTGTGTGAAGTCGGTGCCGGAACCTGAGGATTCCTCTCCAGTGCTGACATGGATCTTGGGGTACTTCTGGAGTCTCCCCAGGGAAGTCAGTCCTGCGTCTCGAGTGGGGGCATGCACAGTGCGTTTTCCTTCCGAGCTGTAGCTGCAGTGTCAGCGCTTCACTTCGCGTAGATCAAGGGATCTGTGGCTTTTGCTCGAGTCTTTCCCTCTAGGCTTTCCCACGAGGCTTTCCCACAGGCTGTCCCACTTGCCACCGTTGTGTGAGACGATCCTCAGCTTGAAAGTCGAGGCAGTGCAGGGAAAACAGGTTTCCCTGGAATGGACTGAGAAATCTGGGGGACTCTAGGGAATGGTGGCACGACCCTGGAGTTCCTCTCGCCTTTCCTGTGGAGAGCGCCTCCTCTTGAGATGCGACGGGAACGCCGGGAATTCTTTCCCGACCACACAGGGAAAGGATCCCTCCTCTCGATCTAGGAGGCGGAAACGGGGCTCCTCTGGATGTGGGCGGGACTCTCGTGCTTCCTCTCGAGTGGAGACGGGTATCGTCAGGGGAACTTCTTGAGTTGCAGCAAGGGTGTGAAGGACGCCTTTGGAAGTTCCAGATGGTTAGGTGTGATTAGACCCTAGGAATCGCCATCAGCGAGAAATGGGCCTCATCTCGCCTGGAGGGGAGAACCTCCTTGGAATTTTCTCGAGTTGCCGGCAGGTGCTCTCGACTTACGACAGGGGACCTCAGGGACCGGATCTGGTTGGCCTCAGGAAAGGACCAGTCCCAAATGCGAGTTGCTCGGCGGGTCCTCTCGGGATTTCCTCTCCCGTTCGATGCCAGGGCCTTAAGATCCTTGTGTGGCAGTCGGTGCCGGAACCTGAGGATTCCTCTCCAGTGCCCGCATGGATCCTTGCGGTACTTCTGGAGTCTCCCCAGGGGAGTCAGTCCTCGTCTCGAGTGGGGAGCATGAACGTGCGCTTTCCTCCGGAGCTGTAACAGCAGTGTCACGCTTCCATAGGCGTGGATCAAGGGATCTGTGGCTTTCGCTTGAGGCTTTCCCACGAGGATTTCCCACGAGGCTTTCCCACAGGGCTGTCCCACGAGCCAACGTGGTGTGAGTCGATCCTCGGCTTGAACGTCGAGGCAGTGCAGAAAAAAAAGTTTTCCCTGGAATGGACTGAGACATCTGGGGGACTCTGGGAATGGTGGCACGACCCTGGAGTTCCTCTCGCCTTTCCTGTGGAGAGCGCCTCCTCTTGAGATGCGACAGAAACGCCGGGAATTCTTTCCCGACCACGCAGAGAAAGGATCCCTCCTCTCGAGCTAGGAGGCGGAAACAGGGCTCATCTGGATGTTGGCGGAACCCTCATGCTTCCTCTCGAGTGAAGACGGGTATGTCGGGGAACTTCTTGAGTTGCAGCAAGGGTGTGAAGGACCCTTTGGAAGTTCCAGATGATAAATGTGATTAGCCTCGAGACACCGCAGTTGAAATCGGCCTCATCTCGCCTGGAGGGGAGAACCTCCTGGATTTTCTCGAGTTGCGGCAGGTGCTCTCGACTTACGACGAGGACCTCAGGGACCCGCTCTGGTGGCCTCAGGAAAGGCCAGTCCCCAAGCGAGTTGCTCGGGGGCCTCTCGGGATTCCTCTCCCGTCGATGCCGGTGCCTAAGACCTTTTGTGGAGTCGGTGTCGGAAACGGAGGATTCCTCTCCAGTGCTGACATGGATCTTGGGGTACTTCTGGAGTCTCCCCAGGGGAGTCAGTCCTCGTCTCGAGTGGGGGCATGCACGTGTGCTTTCCTCCCACTCTAGCAGCAGTGTCACACTTCCCTTCACGTGAATCAAGGGATCAGGGCTTTACCTCGAGGCTTTCCCATGAGGCTTTACCACGAGGCTTTCCCACAGGGCTGTCCCAAGTGCCACCGTTGTATGAGTCGATCCTCGGCTTGAAAATCGAGGCAGTGCAGGGAAAACTGGTTTCCCTGGAATGGACTGAGCATCTGGGGCACTCTGGGAATGGTGGCACGACCCTGGAGTTTCTCTCGCCTTTCCTGTGGAGAGCGCCTCCTCTTGAGATGCGACGGGAACGCCAGGAATACTTACCCGACCACGGAGGGAAAGGATCCCTCCTCTGGAACTATGAGGCGGAAACGGGGCTCCTCTGGATGTGGGCGGGACTCTCGTGCTTCCTCTCGAGGGGAAACGGGTATGTCGAGGAACTTCTTGAGTTGCAGCAAGGGTGTGAAAGACGCTTTGGAAGTTCCAGAGGTTAGGTGTGATTAGTCTCGAGACGCCTCAGCACAAATGGGCCTCATGTTGCCTGAAGGGGAGAACCTCCTGAAATTTCTTGAGTTGCGGCAGGTGCTGTGGACTTAAGACGGGGTCCTCAGGGACTCGCTCTGGTGGACTCAGTAAAGGCCAGTCCCCATGCGAGTTGCTCAGGGGCCTCTCGGGATTCCTCTCCCGTCGATGCTGGGGCCTAAGACCTTGTGTGAAGTCGGTGCCGGAACCTGAGGATTCCTCTCCAGTGCTGACATGGATCTTGGGGTACTTCTGGAGTCTCCCCAGGGGAGTCAGTCCTCGTCTCGAGTGGGGGCATGCACGTGCGTTTTCCTTCCGAGCTGTAGCTGCAGTGTCGCGCTTCACTTCGCGTAGATCAAGGGATCTGTGGCTTTTGCTCGAGTCTTTCCCTCTAGGCTTTCCCACGAGGCTTTCCCACAGGGCTGTCCCACTTGCCACCGTTGTGTGAGACGATCCTCGGCTTGAAAGTCGAGGCAGTGCAGGGAAAACAGGTTTCCCTGGAATGGACTGAGAAATCTGGGGGACTCAGGGAATGGTGGCACGACCCTGGAGTTCCTCTCGCCTTTCCCGTGGAGAGCGCCTCCTCTTGAGATGCGACGGGAACGCCGGGAAATCTTTCCCGACCACACAGGGAAAGGATCCCTCCTCTCTAGCAAGGAGGCGGAAACGGGGCTCCTCTGGATGTGGGCGGGACTCTCGTGCTTCCTCTCGAGTGGAGACGGGTACGTCAGGGAACTTCTTGAGTTGCAGCAAGGGTGTGAAGGACGCTTTGGAAGTTCCAGTGGTTAGGTGTGATTAGCCTGGAATCGCCTCAGCGGAAATGGGCCTCATCTCGCCTGGAGGGGAGAACCTCTTGGATTTTCTCGAGTTGCCGCAGGTGCTCTCGACTTACCACAGGGACCTCAGGGAACCGCTCTGGTGGCCTCAGGAAAGGCCAGTCCCCATGCGAGTTGCTGGCGGGTCTCTCGGGATTCCTCTCCCGTCGATGCCAGGGCCTAAGATCTTGTGTGGAGTCGGTGCCGAAACCTGAGGATTCCTCTCCAGTGCTGACATGGATCTTGCGGTACTTCTGGAGTCTCCCCAGGAAAGTCATTCTGCATCTCGAGTGGGGGCATGCACATGCGATTTCCTACGGAGCTGTAGCAGCAGTGTCACGCTTCCCTTCGCGTGGATCAAGGGATCTGTGGCTTTCCCTTGAGGCTTTCCCTCATTGCTGTTCCACGTGCCACCGTGGTGTGAGTCGATCCTCAGCTTGAAAGTCGAGGTAGTGCAGGGAAAACAGGTTTCCCTGGAATGGACTGAGACATCTGGGGGACTCTGGGAATGGTGGCACGACCCTGGAGTTCCTCTCGCCTTTCCTGTGGAGAGCGCCTCCTCTTGAGATGTGACGGGAACGCCGGGAATTCTTTCCCGACCACACAGGGAAAGGATCCCTCCTCTCGATCTAGGAGGCGGAAACGGGGCTCCTCTGGATGTGGGCGGGACTCTCGTGCTTCCTCTCGAGTGGAGACGGGTATGTCGGGGAACTTCTTGAGTTGCAGCAAGGGTGTGAAGGACCCTTTGGAAGTTCCAGAGGTTAGGTGTGATTAGACCCTAGACGCATCAGGAGAAAAGGGCCTCATCTCGCCTGGAGGGGAGAACCTCCTGAATTTTCTCGAGTTGCGGCAGGTGCTCTCGACTTACGACGGGGACCTCAGGGACCGGATCTGTTGGCCTCAGGAAAGACCAGTCCAAATGCGAGTTGCTCGGGGGCCTCTCGGGTTTCCTCTCCCTTCGATGCCGGGGCTTAAGACCTTGTGTGCAGTCGGTGCCGGAACCTGAGGATTCCTCTCCAGTGCCCGCATGGACCTTGGGGTACTTCTGGAGTCTCCCCAGGGGAGTCAGTCCTCGTCTCGAGTGGGAGCATGAACGTGCGCTTTCCTCCCGAGCTGTAAGCAGCAGTGTCACGCTTCCCATAGGCGTGGATCAAGGGATCTGTGGCTTTCGCTTGAGGCTTTCCCACGAGGATTTCCCACGAGGCTTTCCCACAGGGCTGTCCCACGAGCCAACCGTTGGTGTGAGTCGATCCTCGGCTTGAAACGTCGAGGCAGTGCAGGAAAAAACAAGTTTTCCCTGGAATGGACTGAGACATCTGGGGGACTCTGGGAATGGTGGCACGACCCTGGAGTTCCTCTCGCCTTTCCTGTGGAGAGCGCCTCCTCTTGAGATGCGACAGGAAACGCCGGGAATTCTTTCCCGACCACGCAGGAGAAAGGATCCCTCCTCTCGAGCTATGGAGGCGGAAACGGGGCTCATCTGGATGTTGGCGGAACTCTCAGTGCTTCCTCTCGAGTGGAAGACGGGTATGTCGGAGGAACTTCTTGAGTTGCAGCAAGGGTGTGAAGGACGCCTTTGGAAGTTCCAGAGGTTAGATGTGATTAGTCCTCGAGACGCCTCAGCACAAATGGGCCTCATCGTCGCCTGGAGGGGAGAACCTCCTGAATTTTCTCGAGTTGCGGCAGGTGCTCTCGACTTACGACGAGGATCCTCAGGGACTCCGCTCTGGTGGCCTCAGGTAAAGGCCAGTCCCCAATGCGAGTTGCTCAGGGGCCTCTCGGGATTCCTCTCCCGTCGATGCTGGGTGCCTAAGACCTTGTGTGGAAGTCGGTGTCCGGAACCTGAGGATTCCTCTCCAGTGCTGACATGGATCTTGGGGTACTTCTGGAGTCTCCCCAGGGGAGTCAGTCCTCGTCTCGAGTGGGGCATGCACGGTGCGTTTTTCCTTCCGAGCTGTAGCTGCAGTGTCAGCGCTTCCACTTCAGCGTAGAATCAAGGGATCTAGTGGCTTTGCCTCGAGTCTTTCCCTCTGAGGCTTTCCCACGAGGCTTTCCCACAGGGCTGTCCCAACTTGCCACCGTTGTGTGAGTCGATCCTCGGCTTGAAAGTCGAGGCAGTGCAGGGAAAACAGGTTTCCCTGGAATGGACTGAGCAATCTGGGGGCACTCATGGGAATGGTGGCACGACCCTGGAGTTTCCTCTCGCCTTTCCCTGTGGAGAGCGCCTCCTCTTGAGATGCGACGGGAACGCCGGGAAATCTTTCCCGACCACACAGGGAAAGGATCCCTCCTCTCTGAGCAAGGAGGCGGAAACGGGGCTCCTCTGGATGTGGGCGGGACTCTCGTGCTTCCTCTCGAGTGGAGACGGGTACTGTCGAGGGAACTTCTTGAGTTGCAGCAAGGGTGTGAAGGACGCTTTGGAAGTTCCAGATGGTTAGGTGTGATTAGCCTGGAATCGCCTCAGCCGGAAATGGGCCTCATCTCGCCTGGAGGGGAGAACCTCCTTGGATTTTCTCGAGTTGCCGGCAGGTGCTCTCGACTTACCACAGGGACCTCAGGGAACCGCTCTGGTGGCCTCAGGAAAGGCCAGTCCCCATGCGAGTTGCTCGGGGTCTCTCGGGATTCCTCTCCCGTCGATGCCAGGGCCTAAGATCTTGTGTGGAGTCGGTGCCGAAACCTGAGGATTCCTCTCCAGTGCTGACATGGATCTTGCGGTACTTCTGGAGTCTCCCCAGGGAAAGTCATTCTGCATCTCGAGTGGGGGCATGCACATGCGATTTCCTACGGAGCTGTAGCAGCAGTGTCACGCTTCCCTTCGCGTGGATCAAGGGATCTGTGGCTTTCCCTTGAGGCTTTCCCTCATTGCTGTTCCACGTGCCACCGTGGTGTGAGTCGATCCTCAGCTTGAAAGTCGAGGTAGTGCAGGGAAAACAGGTTTCCCTGGAATGGACTGAGACATCTGGGGGACTCTGGGAATGGTGGCACGACCCTGGAGTTCCTCTCGCCTTTCCTGTGGAGAGCGCCTCCTCTTGAGATGTGACGGGAACGCCGGGAATTCTTTCCCGACCACACAGGGAAAGGATCCCTCCTCTCGATCTAGGAGGCGGAAACGGGGCTCCTCTGGATGTGGGCGGGACTCTCGTGCTTCCTCTCGAGTGGAGACGGGTATGTCGGGGAACTTCTTGAGTTGCAGCAAGGGTGTGAAGGACCCTTTGGAAGTTCCAGAGGTTAGGTGTGATTAGACCCTAGACGCATCAGGAGAAAAGGGCCTCATCTCGCCTGGAGGGGAGAACCTCCTGAATTTTCTCGAGTTGCGGCAGGTGCTCTCGACTTACGACGGGGACCTCAGGGACCGGATCTGTTGGCCTCAGGAAAGACCAGTCCAAATGCGAGTTGCTCGGGGGCCTCTCGGGTTTCCTCTCCCTTCGATGCCGGGGCTTAAGACCTTGTGTGCAGTCGGTGCCGGAACCTGAGGATTCCTCTCCAGTGCCCGCATGGACCTTGGGGTACTTCTGGAGTCTCCCCAGGGGAGTCAGTCCTCGTCTCGAGTGGGAGCATGAACGTGCGCTTTCCTCCCGAGCTGTAACAGCAGTGTCACGCTTCCATAGGCGTGGATCAAGGGATCTGTGGCTTTCGCTTGAGGCTTTCCCACGAGGATTTCCCACGAGGCTTTCCCACAGGGCTGTCCCACGAGCCAACGTGGTGTGAGTCGATCCTCGGCTTGAACGTCGAGGCAGTGCAGAAAAAAAGTTTTCCCTGGAATGGACTGAGACATCTGGGGGACTCTGGGAATGGTGGCACGACCCTGGAGTTCCTCTCGCCTTTCCTGTGGAGAGCGCCTCCTCTTGAGATGCGACAGAAACGCCGGGAATTCTTTCCCGACCACGCAGAGAAAGGATCCCTCCTCTCGAGCTAGGAGGCGGAAACAGGGCTCATCTGGATGTTGGCGGAACCCTCATGCTTCCTCTCGAGTGAAGACGGGTATGTCGGGGAACTTCTTGAGTTGCAGCAAGGGTGTGAAGGACCCTTTGGAAGTTCCAGATGATAAATGTGATTAGCCTCGAGACACCGCAGTTGAAATCGGCCTCATCTCGCCTGGAGGGGAGAACCTCCTGGATTTTCTCGAGTTGCGGCAGGTGCTCTCGACTTACGACGAGGACCTCAGGGACCCGCTCTGGTGGCCTCAGGAAAGGCCAGTCCCCAAGCGAGTTGCTCGGGGGCCTCTCGGGATTCCTCTCCCGTCGATGCCGGTGCCTAAGACCTTTTGTGGAGTCGGTGTCCGGAAACGGAGGATTCCTCTCCAGTGCTGACATGGATCTTGGGGTACTTCTGGAGTCTCCCCAGGGGAGTCAGTCCTCGTCTCGAGTGGGGGCATGCACGTGTGCTTTCCTCCCACTCTAGCAGCAGTGTCACACTTCCCTTCACGTGAATCAAGGGATCAGGGGCTTTACCTCGAGGCTTTCCCATGAGGCTTTACCACGAGGCTTTCCCACAGGGCTGTCCCAAGTGCCACCGTTGTATGAGTCGATCCTCGGCTTGAAAATCGAGGCAGTGCAGGGAAAACTGGTTTCCCTGGAATGGACTGAGCATCTGGGGCACTCTGGGAATGGTGGCACGACCCTGGAGTTTCTCTCGCCTTTCCTGTGGAGAGCGCCTCCTCTTGAGATGCGACGGGAACGCCAGGAATACTTACCCGACCACGGAGGGAAAGGATCCCTCCTCTGGAACTATGAGGCGGAAACGGGGCTCCTCTGGATGTGGGCGGGACTCTCGTGCTTCCTCTCGAGGGGAAACGGGTATGTCGAGGAACTTCTTGAGTTGCAGCAAGGGTGTGAAAGACGCTTTGGAAGTTCCAGAGGTTAGGTGTGATTAGTCTCGAGACGCCTCAGCACAAATGGGCCTCATGTTGCCTGAAGGGGAGAACCTCCTGAAATTTCTTGAGTTGCGGCAGGTGCTGTGGACTTAAGACGGGGTCCTCAGGGACTCGCTCTGGTGGACTCAGTAAAGGCCAGTCCCCATGCGAGTTGCTCAGGGGCCTCTCGGGATTCCTCTCCCGTCGATGCTGGGGCCTAAGACCTTGTGTGAAGTCGGTGCCGGAACCTGAGGATTCCTCTCCAGTGCTGACATGGATCTTGGGGTACTTCTGGAGTCTCCCCAGGGGAGTCAGTCCTCGTCTCGAGTGGGGCATGCACGTGCGTTTTCCTTCCGAGCTGTAGCTGCAGTGTCGCGCTTCACTTCGCGTAGATCAAGGGATCTGTGGCTTTTGCTCGAGTCTTTCCCTCTAGGCTTTCCCACGAGGCTTTCCCACAGGGCTGTCCCACTTGCCACCGTTGTGTGAGACGATCCTCGGCTTGAAAGTCGAGGCAGTGCAGGGAAAACAGGTTTCCCTGGAATGGACTGAGAAATCTGGGGGACTCAGGGAATGGTGGCACGACCCTGGAGTTCCTCTCGCCTTTCCCGTGGAGAGCGCCTCCTCTTGAGATGCGACGGGAACGCCGGGAAATCTTTCCCGACCACACAGGGAAAGGATCCCTCCTCTCTAGCAAGGAGGCGGAAACGGGGCTCCTCTGGATGTGGGCGGGACTCTCGTGCTTCCTCTCGAGTGGAGACGGGTACGTCAGGGAACTTCTTGAGTTGCAGCAAGGGTGTGAAGGACGCTTTGGAAGTTCCAGTGGTTAGGTGTGATTAGCCTGGAATCGCCTCAGCGGAAATGGGCCTCATCTCGCCTGGAGGGGAGAACCTCTTGGATTTTCTCGAGTTGCCGCAGGTGCTCTCGACTTACCACAGGGACCTCAGGGAACCGCTCTGGTGGCCTCAGGAAAGGCCAGTCCCCATGCGAGTTGCTGGCGGGTCTCTCGGGATTCCTCTCCCGTCGATGCCAGGGCCTAAGATCTTGTGTGGAGTCGTGCCGAAACCTGAGGATTCCTCTCCAGTGCTGACATGGATCTTGCGGTACTTCTGGAGTCTCCCCAGGAAAGTCATTCTGCATCTCGAGTGGGGGCATGCACATGCGATTTCCTACGGAGCTGTAGCAGCAGTGTCACGCTTCCCTTCGCGTGGATCAAGGGATCTGTGGCTTTCCCTTGAGGCTTTCCCTCATTGCTGTTCCACGTGCCACCGTGGTGTGAGTCGATCCTCAGCTTGAAAGTCGAGGTAGTGCAGGGGAAAACAGGTTTCCCTGGAATGGACTGAGACATCTGGGGGACTCTGGGAATGGTGGCACGACCCTGGAGTTCCTCTCGCCTTTCCTGTGGAGAGCGCCTCCTCTTGAGATGTGACGGGAACGCCGGGAATTCTTTCCCGACCACACAGGGAAAGGATCCCTCCTCTCGATCTAGGAGGCGGAAACGGGGCTCCTCTGGATGTGGGCGGGACTCTCGTGCTTCCTCTCGAGTGGAGACGGGTATGTCGGGGAACTTCTTGAGTTGCAGCAAGGGTGTGAAGGACCCTTTGGAAGTTCCAGAGGTTAGGTGTGATTAGACCCTAGACGCATCAGGAGAAAAGGGCCTCATCTCGCCTGGAGGGGAGAACCTCCTGAATTTTCTCGAGTTGCGGCAGGTGCTCTCGACTTACGACGGGGACCTCAGGGACCGGATCTGTTGGCCTCAGGAAAGACCAGTCCAAATGCGAGTTGCTCGGGGGCCTCTCGGGTTTCCTCTCCCTTCGATGCCGGGGCTTAAGACCTTGTGTGCAGTCGGTGCCGGAACCTGAGGATTCCTCTCCAGTGCCCGCATGGACCTTGGGGTACTTCTGGAGTCTCCCCAGGGGAGTCAGTCCTCGTCTCGAGTGGGAGCATGAACGTGCGCTTTCCTCCCGAGCTGTAACAGCAGTGTCACGCTTCCATAGGCGTGGATCAAGGGATCTGTGGCTTTCGCTTGAGGCTTTCCCACGAGGATTTCCCACGAGGCTTTCCCACAGGGCTGTCCCACGAGCCAACGTTGGTGTGAGTCGATCCTCGGCTTGAACGTCGAGGCAGTGCAGAAAAAAAAGTTTTCCCTGGAATGGACTGAGACATCTGGGGGACTCTGGGAATGGTGGCACGACCCTGGAGTTCCTCTCGCCTTTCCTGTGGAGAGCGCCTCCTCTTGAGATGCGACAGAAACGCCGGGAATTCTTTCCCGACCACGCAGAGAAAGGATCCCTCCTCTCGAGCTAGGAGGCGGAAACAGGGCTCATCTGGATGTTGGCGGAACCCTCATGCTTCCTCTCGAGTGAAGACGGGTATGTCGGGGGAACTTCTTGAGTTGCAGCAAGGGTGTGAAGGACCCTTTGGAAGTTCCAGATGATAAATGTGATTAGCCTCGAGACACCGCAGTTGAAATCGGCCTCATCTCGCCTGGAGGGAGAACCTCCTGGATTTTCTCGAGTTGCGGCAGGTGCTCTCGACTTACGACGAGGACCTCAGGGACCCGCTCTGGTGGCCTCAGGAAAGGCCAGTCCCCAAGCGAGTTGCTCGGGGGCCTCTCGGGATTCCTCTCCCGTCGATGCCGGTGCCTAAGACCTTTTGTGGAGTCGGTGTCGGAAACGGAGGATTCCTCTCCAGTGCTGACATGGATCTTGGGGTACTTCTGGAGTCTCCCCAGGGGAGTCAGTCCTCGTCTCGAGTGGGGGCATGCACGTGTGCTTTCCTCCCACTCTAGCAGCAGTGTCACACTTCCCTTCACGTGAATCAAGGGATCAGGGGCTTTACCTCGAGGCTTTCCCATGAGGCTTTACCACGAGGCTTTCCCACAGGGCTGTCCCAAGTGCCACCGTTGTATGAGTCGATCCTCGGCTTGAAAATCGAGGCAGTGCAGGGAAAACTGGTTTCCCTGGAATGGACTGAGCATCTGGGGCACTCTGGGAATGGTGGCACGACCCTGGAGTTTCTCTCGCCTTTCCTGTGGAGAGCGCCTCCTCTTGAGATGCGACGGGAACGCCAGGAATACTTACCCGACCACGGAGGGAAAGGATCCCTCCTCTGGAACTATGAGGCGGAAACGGGGCTCCTCTGGATGTGGGCGGGACTCTCGTGCTTCCTCTCGAGGGGAAACGGGTATGTCGGAGGAACTTCTTGAGTTGCAGCAAGGGTGTGAAAGACGCTTTGGAAGTTCCAGAGGTTAGGTGTGATTAGTCTCGAGACGCCTCAGCACAAATGGGCCTCATGTTGCCTGAAGGGGAGAACCTCCTGAAATTTCTTGAGTTGCGGCAGGTGCTGTGGACTTAAGACGGGGTCCTCAGGGACTCCGCTCTGGTGGACTCAGTAAAGGCCAGTCCCATGCGAGTTGCTCAGGGGCCTCTCGGGATTCCTCTCCCGTCGATGCTGGGGCCTAAGACCTTGTGTGAAGTCGGTGCCGGAACCTGAGGATTCCTCTCCAGTGCTTGACATGGATCTTGGGTACTTCTGGAGTCTCCCAGGGGAGTCAGTCCTCGTCTCTAGTGGGGGCATGCACGTGCGTTTTCCTTCCGAGCTGTAGCTGCAGTGTCGCGCTTCACTTCGCGTAGATCGGGATCTGTGGCTTTTCTCGAGCTTTCCACGAGGCTTTCCCACAGGGCTGTCCCACTTGCCACCGTTGTGTGAGACGATCCTCGGCTTGAAAGTCGAGGCAGTGCAGGGAAAACAGGTTTCCCTGGAATGGACTGAGAAATCTGGGGGACTCAGGGAATGGTGGCACGACCCTGGAGTTCCTCTCGCCTTTCCGTGGAGAGCGCCTCTCTTGAGATGCGACGGGAACGCCGGGAAATCTTTCCCGACCACACAGGGAAAGGATCCTCCTCTAGCTAAGAAAGGCGGAAACGGGGCTCTTCTGGATGTGGGCGGGACTCTCGTGCTTCCTCTCGAGTGGAGACGGGTACGTCAGGGAACTTCTTGAGTTGCAGCAAGGGTGTGAAGGACGCTTTGGAAGTTCCAGTGGTTAGGTGTGATTAGCCTGGAATCGCCTCAGGGGAATGGGCCTCATCTCGCCTGGAGGGGAGAACCTCTTGGATTTCTCGAGTTGCAGCGGTGCTCTCCGACTTACGACAGGGACC